>NC_142012.1:97238224-97409057 GCF_049901735.1 Notechis scutatus | reverse complement strand
TGTTTCTCTGGAACTGCACATTGCTGGTAGTCTCGGTGACATGGCAGCTTCTCTACAAACAAACTGGAAAACACACACACATTTATCCCTTTTGCAAGCCTGAAGAACAATACTAATGCTTTTCCATGGAGACAACTGCAAAATAGATACAGGAGGTTAGGGGGAACATTAGTTTTTGTTTTCTTTCATTCACAGAAGCTTTCTGTATCTTTGAAGTTTAAATTAGTAGCACAGCTGTTCTATTGTTGGGTCCTTCAGGCCAGAAGACCACAACAGAATATCCAGAGCTTTGAAGGGATATTTTATGAAAGTCTATAACACGTGGCCCTCTGAAACTACTCAGGAAAGGGATCTCTCCCCTATCCAACCCCCTTCTAAACACAACATGGTCACACCAAAGCTTCACTTGGCCATCTGAACAGCTGGAAATGATGAATGGGCAGAAGGCTCTTCCATCTTGACCAGACAATAACTGGAAGTACCAGAAGAGGCCTTAAATGAATGGGAAGATTCATTTCCATGTGAGATGCACACTGTGGTTCCCCCTCATTTGATGACACAAATTATGAAGGGCCTCACCAATACAAAGTACAGCTCCCTTGAAGGCAGAAGTCAAGAGTCTTGTGATAGTCAACCAGAAAGTTGATAGTTCAAGACCCAAACGCTGCATAATGGGGGACAGTGCCATTCTTGCCCTAGCTCTTGCTAACCTAGCAGTTCGAATGCATACAAATGCAAGTAAATAAACAGAGACTACTTTGTTGGGAAGGTGACAGTGTTCAGCACGCCTCAGCATATAATCATGCTGGTTACATGACCACAGAATAAATATTTGGGCAATGCTGGCTCCCTTGGCTAGCAAATGAAGGTCAGCACTGCCCCCGGGAGTTGGACACCACTGGGCAGGGGAAAACGTACAATTGTTTGGAATCGTATTATTTATTATGGTGCAGTGTCACTATTTTTAATGGAATTCTTCCGAAAGAAATGGCTTGTAAACTTTACTCAATGCCACTTTTAGAAGGTATTTTTTGCATGTCTGCATTTACCAAAAAATAATCTTTCTTTTCACCACACTCCTCTCTCCTACTCAAGTACAGCATGCACCCTAATATTTTTTTTCCTCAAATACCAACACTGTCAGATAGTCAGGCATAGTAGCACACTTGACTTTCCACACCTCCAGAACAGTCAACTAATAAAACTGAATTTGAACAAAGAACTTTTTCCAGGGATCTTGTGTGTATGTATGTATAATTGTAGACAGAACAAACATATCCAAAACAGTTTTAATGATGATCTCCAGTTTATGGTAATATTTAACTCATGATCATTTAGGAGTTACCAGATTTAAGCTTGTTAGTGTTAAGACTATGCCAAGTTTCATATTCAGTTTCTGAACATACAAAGTGCAGCATCCGTTTGCACGTTTTGGGAACAGTTGCATCTTTTCATGGGGTTATTCTGCTGCTCTCTGCAACAGCCATGGACTAATGGGATGTGATTGCTTGTAGACAGTTGCAAATCAGTGCTTTCTCTCATCTCTCTCACATGTCCCAAAACCTTTCTGAAATTGAATCCAAAGGACTGCACAGTCCTAATCATTATGTTTTGCTAGTCCTGTTCCAAGGAAATGCAATTCGTATAATTTCTAAATTTTAAAGTATATATTTACAAACTGATCCTTACGTTATAAATTTATTGTAGAGGACGAAGGCATTTTCAAGATTTCCCTCTTGCAGGTAGACAGAAGCCATGCGCTCCATCTCCACTCCAGATCTGAAGTAGCGTCGGGGTGTAATGTCTTCATTTATTGTGATGTTACAGCCAAGCTTGCTTAAGGCACGGACACGCTCCTCTGGGCTCAAGGAGATATCTGTGTGGTCAGGAAAAGCTGCAAGCTTTTTCTGTTAAAACAGAGGTCACATATTGCATTTTATTTTGACAGGTGACTTCGATTCATGTATGTTCAGTATATGTTGCCTATTTCTGATAGGTAAATGAAATTATGAGCTTCGTGTACATTTATGCAAATGCATTTTAAACATGAACCTTTTGGTCCCTATTTTTAAAATAAATGTGAACCAGTGTTCTATTATTCTCTAATGGAGATGACTGTAAGAGATTAAAAAAAAAACCCACCATGATTCATGCTGAAAAGCCCAAAGTTAAGAAACTGTTATTAAAAAAACACACTTACCAAAAGCGTAATTACCTTGACACTTATTGCAACTGACATGCAACCAAAATAAGGCCCATTGTGTTGCATTTCCCCAGGTTTTTTTTTCTTTTGGGTACACTTATGCAAACACATTTTAACCATGAACCTTTCGGTCTCTACTTTTAAAATCAATGTGATTTTTAATTTGACAGGTGACTTTAATTCATGTATGTTCAATATTTATGATAGGCAAATGAAATTATGGACTAGGTACACTCTATGCTTTTAAGAAGAAGCTTTTCATTATGTTTCCACAAAATCCCTGCAAAATAAATGATTATGCTAAAACAAACATTTCCACTGCATTTTATGCATGCACACACACATACACATTCATCAAAAGCACAATTACCTTGACACTTATTGCAACTGACATGCAATCAGAGAAAGGCCCATTGTGTTGCATTTTCCTGTTCTTTCCTTTCGTATATATTTATGCAAATGCATTTTAAACATGAACCTTTTGGTCCCTATTTTTAAAATCAATGTGAATTAGTGTTCTATTATTCTCTAATGGAGATGACGGAGAGAGATTTTAAAAAACCCCCACCATGATTCATGCTGAAAAGCTTAAAGTTAAGAAACTGTTATTGAAAACAGCATCTTCATAGTAATAGCATTTAAGGACAATATTCTGAACCACAAACTGGGACTAACTTAGATGCATCTTTACTAGATTTGGGGAATCAGTGCATCCCGGGACATATTTGAATTTGAATAGAATGCTTGTTCTACAAAAGACCAGCAGATGTGTTGCCTGATCAGCAGTTTTCCCTATATTATAAAGCATTCATCCTTACCAAGGAACTCACAGTGAATGGTTCTTCCATGTTGTGTCAGCAACCCAGCTTATTTTTTTCTTCTTCTTTCCAATCATGCCATCTAGTCACAAGAGAGAATGGGAAAATGTATGGCACTCAGTACAAAGAGCAAACTGCACAAATTAGTAGATAATGGAGAAATTCCAAAGAAACATAAGCAAATGCAATCAAATCCTATCATTTGTTCCTAGTACAACAATAAAGCATAAATATAAATTTTAAAATACAGAAAAATCACCCCGAAACAATTAATAATGAAAAATGGATACTAACCAGCTTCTGCAAGCTATAGCTACTGCTAGAAACCTGGCAACCTTTATAGCGCCTATCTAGGTTACATCTTGCAGAAGGAAGACTGTAATACCTTGATCATAGAGATAACAACTTTCTGATAATCAGGTTTGTGAATGCCAGATGTCAGAGGTGGTACAATGATACACAGATACTGACTCAACTACTGTATCTGTGCAGACACTCTGTACACATTTGCCTCTAATCTATATCGTAATATTTTAATTTAATAAAACCATCAACCTGAGAAAGCAACTGTTATTTGAGGTTATAGCGAATTTCCTCCACAGTACCTCACGAGCAATTGAATTGAAGGCCGCCCTTAAATCAATAAAGGCAACATCAAGGGTGCCTTTGGTAGGGCTGGAGGGTTTTTTTCCAGCTAAATTGTGCAAAATTGCACACTAATCCACGGAGGAATATTCTGAACTAAAACCTGCTTGTTCCTAAACTAAAATATTCTAATCTAAACATTTATTGGTATAAAAATCAAGGATAAAGTTTACCAATTAATGACATTATGACTGGGTAATAATTAGCAAGATTTTGGCCTCCTGTGTTGCCTTTCTAGTATATAGGAAGAATGACAGAATTAGGTCTCCCTTTGGAGACTAACATGGGGACTAACACAGAGGCCAATCAGTTATTTTCAGTGACACTGGCAAAATCATATCTTTACTTGGAGTTTTGTCACTTTACAACTGATAAATTGGTTTTTGGATTTCTGATTGTCAAACCAGGGGCCAAATAGGATAAGGATCAGATAAAGGAGGCCCAATAGAATCACGACCAAAGGAACACTAAATTGCCAAAATATCTCACCCAGGATTCCAAACAGATTAAGTCATTCACACTGGAACCAGGTTTATCCAAATGCAAGAAATAAGATGCCAGAATAGATGATCAACTTAATTTGTTACTATTTAGATAAAGATTAACAGAGTTGGAAGGGACCTTGTTAGGTCATCTACTTCACCCCACCCCACCCTAGCAGGAGTCCCTATACCATTTCCGATAGATGGCAGTCCAGTCTCTTCTTGAAAGCTTCCAGTAATAAAGCTCCCACAAATTCTGAAGGCAACTTCTGTTGTGAATCAATAAAAGTTACTAGCATAAATGCAAATCAGGGTTTGGAAACCCGCACACCTGATTGGCCCTTATACAACAACTAGGGATTGGTCCATAGCTAGTCCCTGATTGGCCAATATTTTGACACTTCTCATTGGTTATAAGTTTGAACTTGTTGCACATGTCCATGGAGTTGTTCAGTTTTTCCATGTTATTCAGGTTGGAATCTTGTCTCTTGTTCAGTTTCTATCCTTGCCTGGCCTTCAGCTTTGTGGGAGCCCTGTCATTTCATTAGTCATTTCACTAGTGGATCATTTTATTCTTTTTTTTCTCCCAGAACCTTTTTTTTAATTTTTTTTTTTTTAGTAAATGAACAATTTTACAAGAGGGAGAATTATGATCAAACTGGGTGTTTTTACAGGACGAAATTACCATAGTCTTGGTTTGAACATAATTCTTATCAAACCAAGGTTTGGAATGTGAGGTTTTAGTAGAACACTGTAACTCTCTATAGCTACAATTCATGGTAAAGCCAGTGAGATGTCTGCGTGTAATTGTGCACACATAAAGATGCTTATATCCCTATAAGCACAACCTTCTTCCAGCCTGGGTCTAGCTGTGAGGAAAGAGATAACTTTGAAGATCTGATGGTCAAGTATCTTTGAAGAAACGGGTTTCTAACTGATATAGAAAAGCCATGAATGTAGATGTCAGCCCTGGAGCCATTTTCTTTAGCGTCTTCAGGGCTGCCACAGGAGTGGCTGGGAGAGTTTTGAGAACGAGATGGGGAGATAGAGATATCGAGGGCTTTGTAACCAAAATAACGTTCTTTCCTCTGTAAGCCAAGGACGTCCCCACCAGGTGTGAAGACGGGGAGTGAGTCTACATGAACTTTGGACTGTGACCTGATTGGGCCATGTGATGGTCTGAAAGGGCAGCAGGAGGAGAAATATAACTTTTTACTAGGGGGAAAACCCAGGGGGATTTTAGATTCGGGTTTCCCCAGATGTGCCAATATGACATGCCTAATAAATCTGTGCTTTGAGGAAGACGTTTGCCTCAGTTTTGATTCCATTGGGAGTATTGCTTGGAACCCTGACAGCAGATTTTGGTCCATTTAGAGTACCATGCTGCAGTGTTGCAGGCAGTAAGTGGCACTTTGGGAGTTGGTGGCAATTATTCAGACGGAACATCTTGAATGTAAGAGGTAAAAGCAGTCACTAAGAATAACCATTTTGTCATCAAGTCTGACAAAGCAATATTTGTCTTTGGCAATGTGAGGCATCTCTACAGGCCGGTGTTCATAAGTAACCTGATCAGGGATGGGATTCAAACTTTTTAACAACTGGTTCTGTGGGCATGGCTAGATGGGCATGGCCATGTGACTGGGTGGGTGTGGCTTCTTTTTTTTTTTCAGCACCCCACCATTATTTTGGCCTCCTGGGCCTCAGGGCCTCATTTACGGATTTTCCCGGCATCAAGGGATGTAGCGTGGCCTATGGTGATTGTTTGGTGGGTCTCTTCCCGCCTGGTTTCTTCACGCCTGGTGGAAGTGGTGGACGGCTTGTTTCTGTAGGAGTGGTTCAATTTTCTCGGTGTGTGCCGAAGAATCCGGAAGACTGGAATTCGCCTGTCGGGGTTTGGAGTTCTGTTTGCTTCTGCAAACCTTTGCGATGTGACCGCATCTCCGCAATGGCGGCAAAGTGCGTCGAGGAATTTGCAGCCGGATCGTGGGTGATTTGCTCCACAGCCGGCATACGGTCGAAATGAGTGTTGTGTGGACTGGTCTCTCTCCGTTCGAAGTCGGTTGACCTCTTCCTCATCGCTGTCGGACGGGGACTCTAGGTCTTCGTGGTGAGTTGATACGGGTGTCTCTCTGAGCGAGGCGAGGTATCAGTGGCGGTTTACGTAGCAGTGCGTTGGTGCGGCGCATTTGGGCTGCCGACTTCTTTGTCGCCTCCGCTGCCGAGGCTTCTTTAAGGGCATCGGTGAGGCTGATGTCCCCCTTAGCCATAATTTTGCTCTGGATAGCGCCGTCTTCTAGGCCCAGAACCAGGCGGTCCCGGAGGGCTTCTTCTAAGTCTGCGAACCCGCAGAGGCCTCCTAGGTTCCGGAGGTCCGCGATGTAATTGGCAAGGCTTTCGCCCTTCCGTTGGTCCCTCTGGTAATATTCGTGTCTTCTTACTAGGTTGGCACGGTGGGCGCGTAGTGAGCCCGTAGTAACGGCTCGAGGACGTCCCAGTCCATTTCTTTTACCTCTGCTGGCTTGGCAAGCGACTTTGCCATTTTAAACACAGTTGGTCCACAATGAGTTAGAAAGATAGCTCTTTTTTTGCCGGTTGTCGCATCTTTCAAATTGTTGGTTTCAGAAACATCTGGAACCGATCCATGTAGGCCTCCCAGTCTTCGGTTTCTGGGTTGAATGGAGCGGGTGGTACGGCACCGCTGGCCATGTTGCCGTTGATGGTGCGTGTTCGACCACGTGCTCTGTTAGTTGCTCTGTAGGTTAGTCAGCTCTTCGGTCTCCGGATCCCACCTCGTCGCCAGTGTTAAGTATGGAGAATAACGGAGACCAGACATCTGACCAGTGACTTCAACTCTTTAATAAAGTAATAGAACATAACAGAGCAACGTTATGGGCAGCAGTAACCCTTTTATAGGGTTAGCTGCTGCCTTATTAACCAATGAAAATGTGCAACAAGTTCAAACTACTGACCAATAAGGACAGTTCCAAAAGTGGCCAATCAGGGACTGGTTCTGGCCCAATCCCAAGTTGTTGTATAAGGACCAATCAAGTGTGCAGGTTTTCAACCCCTAATTTGCATTTAGGTTATTCACTTTTATTGATTCACAACAGGTGGGATCTAATATAATGGTGTGTGAGTCATAGTGTATTTCAGATCTACTGCCATTCCCATAGTGAGAAAGCAAACTGGTCTCTAGCACATGTGGTGAAACTATTACCAATAACTTGCCTATTGTGGCCTGTGGCCCATATATATATGATCACTGTTTCTACTTCTTGGGCACAGATGGGGAAACTATGGCTCTCCAGTTGATGTTAAACTAAATTTGGGCTGGGGAAGGATGTTAGAAATTATATTTTAGTAATATGTGGAGGAGCATAGAATCCTAACCACAAGTGGATACCATTTGCAGTATAATATTCTAACTAAACTAATAAAACAAAACGTTGATATAATTTGCATACAAGAAACACACATTAGGAAAAGTGAGGAGAAATTTCTAGACTGTCCGAAACTGGGAAAATTATTCACAGCACCAGCAGATGAGCACAAAAAGAAAGGTATTGCAATATATGTGAGAGATGATTTAAAAGCGGAGTTAATCTGGGCGGATCCTGAACGAAGAACCCTGGTGGTACAAACTTCGATTAATGGCATTACATTTTTACTGGTAGTAATCTATGCCCCAAATGATGATCAAGGTAAATTTTTCAAACATCTTCACCAAAAAATAATAGATTTCGAAAAAGGCAATATTTTTCTGATTGGCGATTTTAACTCTATTGCTGACTACCGGAAGGATCATAGTAACATGAGTAAGAATAAAAAAGGAAAAAAGAGAATTTTCGAAGCCATGTAAGGATATGATGTACGAACTGAATCTGGTAGATATTTGGAGAAAACTAAACCCAAAAAAAGAACAGTTTACCTATTACTCTAACCCACACAAAATTTGGACAAGAATAGATATGGCTTGGATAAATGGTGAATTAATTAATGAAATCAAAGATAGCGAAATCTTACCAAACGACTGGGCTGACCACAACCCAATTCAAATAACCTGGAGAGGTAGAAGAAAACCAAAAAGAAGATGGACTCTTAACACTCACTTAATAAAAGAAGAAGAATACACTAATAAATTGAAAGAAGAACTGAACTTCTTCTTAAAAGAAAATAATAATGAACTAACTTCGAAACAAAATATATGGGACACAATGAAGGCATTTATAAGAGGAACAACTATCTCTTACAATGCTATGAGAAATAAAAGAAAGTATGCCCAACAAAGTAACTTACAACAAGAAATTAAGGATTTAGAAACCCAACTACAAAAGAACCCCAAAAATCAAAGAATACAGAATCAGTTAATAACAACTAAACACAATCTAAATTTATTGGAACAAGAAAAATTGGAGAGTAGTCTGAAAATGACTAAACAAATTTATTTTGAGCACGCAAACAAGCCAGGGAGTTGGTTAGCCCACAAACTTAAGAAAATGAAAGAAAAAGAATGATACACCAATTAATGGACGAGAGGGGCAATTTGCAAGAGGAGATAGAGAAGAAAAAGAGATCACTTTTAAATACTTCAGGAAATTATACAAAAGGAAGACGTTTGTGAGGACAAAATAATGAAATATCTAGAGGAAGCGAACGAAAAAGCAATTGGAGAGGAAGAGATAGAATTATTAAACAAAAATATAACATGGTCCGAACTGAAGTCAGCAATAGAGAAGCAAATTAACAATAAAGCGCCAGGACCGGACGGGATACCTGTAGAACTTTACAAAACAATCATAGAACAAATTGGACCACTGATGCTGGAAGTATTCAACGAGGTACTCCTAGCAGCCAAGATGCCGGACTTGTGGAGGGGAGCCTTAATTTCGCTGATCCCGAAGGAGGACCTAGACCATAGACTTATTAACAATTATAGACCAATCTCGCTCCTGAATGCAGATTACAAACTATTCTCTTCTATAATAGCTAATAGACTAAAACAGGTTCTAAACACACATATCCATGAAGATCAAAATGGATTTCTCCCATTTCGACAAATTAAGAATAATCTAAGAACAGTGATAGACATTTCAGAATACTATGAAGCCCATCCGGAAAAACAATTTGCATTTATGTTTTTGGACGCTGAAAAAGCATTCGACAATTTAAATTGGCATTTTTTAATTCAAAAAATATACAATATGAACCTCGGCACTAGATTCGAAAACGTCGTCACTACAATTTACCATACTCAACAGGCAAATATTCTAATAAATGGGGAACAAACTGATCAGATAAAAATAGAAAAAGGGGTTAGACAGGGTTGCCCTCTCTCTCCTCTGCTTTTCATATTTGCCCTAGAATCTCTTTTGACGTATATTAGGCAAAATTCGAGAATTAGAGGATTGAGGATTAAATCAGAAGAGTACAAAGTACAAGCCTTCGCTGATGATTTGGTTTTTTTTCTGGAGGAGCCTATAGAAAAAGGACATAACTTATTAGAAGAACTAGAACGATTTGGAGAAGTCGCAGGATTTAAAATTAATAGGGTAAAACAAAATTAATGTCTAAAAATTTAACAGGAGACCAGAATAAAGAACTAGAGACAATAATGGGAATACAGGTGACAAAAAAAATTAAATACTTAGGAATTTGGCTTACTCCACAAAGCAAATCATTAAAAGAAAACAACTATGACAAACTTCTCCAACAATCCAAGAAAGATTTAGATTCCTGGAGTACATTACAACTTTCCTTATTGGGCAGGATTGCTCTGATTAAGATGAATATTCTGCCAAAATTTCTATATCTATTCCAGACAATTCCAATCAAATTAAATAAAAAAATTTTTTATGGACTTAAACAAGATAACATTGAAATTTATTTGGCAGGGGAAAAAAGCTAGGATTAATGTAAAAGCCCTACAAGATTTGAAAAGCAAAGGAGGGTTAGGCCTGCCAAACTGGGAAGTATATTACAAGGCAGCCACCCTACTATGGATAAAGGAATGGGTGAATTTAACTAACAAAAGAACACTAATATTAGAAGGCCACGATATGCAGAAAGGATGGCATGCCTTTCTGTGGGAAACTGGGAAACCCAGGCAATCATATTTCCATAGGCATCTTATCAGGGACTCTTTATTAACCAATTGGAAAAAAGTACGTAAAAACTTTATCTAAAAATACCGATTTGGCTATCTCCAATGGAAGCGATAGTACACCCTAATAATTTGGATATAACTAAAATGATTAAGTACGAAAATTTATTAGACCCACAAGGAAAACTGAAAACCCGACAAGAATTACAAGAGCGAGGATTTAAAATTGATCAGTGGGTGTACCTTCAAATTCATAGTAGATATAAACAAGATATTAAGGAATTTGGAATCTACAATAAATTACAGACTTTAGACAAAATTCTATTAGGACCGAGCAAAAAAATATATCTAAATTTTACAAACATTTATTAGAAACTGAATTAGAACAAGAAATTGTCAAAGGAAATATGATTGCGTGAGCAGAAACGTGGGACGGAGCATTACTCTAGCAGAATGGGAAAGGATCTGGAACAGGAACATTAAGATCACGAAATCAGCAGCTTATAAAGAAAACGCATATAAAATGTTTTATAGATGGCACCTGCCCCCTTCGAGATTGGCGAAGATGCACCCCAACACGAGCCCCAATTGTTGGAAATGCCAAAGCATAGAAAGTACCTTCTTCCATTTGTGGTGGTCGTGCAAGGAAACCCAGAAGTACTGGCAAAAATTAGGCGCTGGCTAGAGGAAATAACCAAGGAACAAATAGAGTACAAACCAGAGTCCTTCCTTCTAGGAATTTTCGATAAACAAATACCCAAAAAATCAAGTATATTGTAATTCATATCTTAACCGCAGCCAGACTGGCATTTGCCCAGTGCTGGAAATTATCTTCCATTCCCACTGAATATATGGTTATTCAGACAATTTTACAATGCTACCGAAATGGACAAACTAACTCAAGCACTAAAAATAAAGAATCCTCATCCTATTACAACAATTGGAATCCTTTGTATAATTGGCTAAACCAAAGATAGATCACCTCTAGGAAAATTATGGCGAGGGCCTCCAAGCAGAGATAAAGAAAAGCACCGCCGATGATACTGTTGAAGAAGAAAGGATCTTACAGACAGTCACAAAATATGGTTTTATTTTAACTGTTTTCCCTACTCTATCCTTCTCCTCCCTTACTCTTCCCTTTCCCCTCTCTTAGGCTTTCCTCTCTCTCCCTCTTGGCCTATGCCAAGGCCTATTTGTCTTTTTGTTGTACATAATTTGTAGTTATGTTGTTCTTTTAAAGGTAAAACTAATAAAGTATTTTTCCAAAAAAAAAGAAAAAGAAAATGTGCAACAAGTTCAAACTACTGACCAATAAGGACAGTCCCAAAAGTGGCCAATCAGGGACTGGTTCTGGCCTAATCCCAAGTTGTTGTATAAGGACCAATCAAGTGTGCAGGTTTTCAACCCCTAATTTGCATTTAGGTTATTCACTTTTATTGATTCACAACAGGTGGGATCTAATATAATGGTGTGTGAGTCATAGTGTATTTCAGATCTACTGCCATTCCCATAGTGAGAAAGCAAACTGGTCTCTAGCACATGTGGTGAAACTACTACCAATAACTTGCCTATTGTGGCCTGTGGCCCATATATATATGATCACTGTTTCTACTTCTTGGGCACAGATGGGGAAACTATGGCTCTCCAGTTGTTGTTAAACTAAATTTGGTCTGGGGAAGGATGTTAGAAATTATATTTTAGTAATATGTGGAGGAGCATAAAATCCTAACCACAAGTGGGTACCATTTGCAGTATAATATTGGAGTACAAAATTCTTATTTGATATTCACTACTTAAACTCATCAGAAATTAGTTTGATTTTTATTTTCATGTAGACCAGGATGATTGCAGAACTTGACTATGGGAAAATAAAAACTAATAAACCTACATCCTGTAAAACAACAACGAATCTCAGTGACCAGAACATTTTCCCAAACCCATTATTCCCATTTCCAATATTAGCTTAGTGGTGCCAACCGTATTTTTCTTCCTGTGGAGACATTTTTTTTCCAATAGCAATTGTGTATTTTTGTTTCGAAATAAATAAGAAAATAAACAATACACTATCCAATATTTACTTTTCAGAAAACAGCTGTTTTGCTAAATAAGCCTGAAAAAACAGGAGCAAACCTTGAGTCAGAATCTCATTGATTCCATCATTTTTTATACAGCCTTTCAATTAGCAACCATTTGAAGTTTACAATGAAAAAAAGTTAGTTATGACTGGTTCTCCCACATAAAACCATCATGAGCCACAGTGGAACAGTGGTTAGAGTGTAGTACAGCAGGCTACTTCTGCTGACTGCTGGCTGACTGCCATTTGGCAGTTAAAATCTCACCAGGCTCAAGGTTGACTCATCCTTCCATCCTTCCAAGGTCGGTAAAATGAGGACCCAGATTCTCGGGGGCAATATGCTGACTTTGTAAACCATTTAGAGAGGGCTGTAAAGCACTGTAAAGTGGTATATAAGTCTAAGTGCTATTGCTATCACAGCATCCCCATGGTCGCATGATCTAAATTTGGATGCTTGGCAACTGGCATCCATTTACAATAGTTGCAATATATTAGACTATGTGATTACTATTTATAACCTTCTAACAAGCTGGTTTCTTACAGCCAAAGTCAACATTCACTTAACAATTGTAGCAATTCACTTAACAACTATGGAAGAAAAGGCACTAAAATCGAGCACGAAAACTGCTTTGCTTAGCAACAGAAATTCTGGTCCCAATTGTTGTAAGTTGAAGACTACCTGCATTTGTTTTTTAAAAAGTGGTTCTTTTTTTTCTTTCAGAAACACACCAACAATCTCTTCCTCAAGAGGGACTAGAACTTAGCTACTATTAAAACTTCCCTAAATTCTAATTCTAAAAGCTCCTTCATGCTGAAACTCATGGGACTTTCACAGTTATTTCCTATTAAGAAAACATTTTTCAACCATTCTGGTTTATAATAATATTCACCAGTACTGGAATACTTCAAATTTATTTATTTCTCGTGTTTCTAGATTGTCCATCTCTTTCAAGGAATGGCAGATTCAGGTTGAACAAATTAATTGTTGGAATGACCTTCCAAGGTTTTTGTTTGTTAATGACCTTCCAAGGTTTTTGGAGGGTACTGAGGTTGAGTGGGAGGTATTAAAATAAAAAAAAATGTATTGCATTACTGTACAGTATTAAGTCATGTATTTTCATCTGAAATAATGTTTCAATACAGTGTCTCTGTGTTGTTGTTTTATACTTCTGTGGAGACATTATGAAGTCATTAGATTTACATCCCATCCTTTTCTCCAGAAATTCAAGATGGCATATGTCACATTCTCTTTCTTTATGATTTCCTCTTAACAGCCCTGTGAGATAAGTTGGACTGTCAAGAATGATCAGCCCAGTCAGTCAATGAATTTATATTGGTGAGGGTGGACTTCCATCCTAATTCAAAACCTTAACTACAAGGAACATATGCCTATGTTCTAATTAGCTAATGGTACTTGGCCACTAACACAATCCACAACATTTTGGAAACATTATAGTGGAAAATGGATTTTTATCATTTTCCACAGAATCTAAATATAATACTTCATTTAATCTGGAAACCAAGCCCTTTTGATTTCATTAAACTGACAATGAAGAGCTTTCAAAAACTAAGGCAAGGTAGAGGCCACTTCTGTACCAATATGATTTAATTATTATTATTTTTTATCATCCTTCCTCCAAAAGGTTTCAGTGCTATTTACATAATCTTTCTCTTAATCATTAGGCAGCTGTATAAATCATCACATTATTTTTTAAAAAACAAGTAACAATTAGAGTCATTCTGCCCTCACAAAGCTAACATTCTATTAAATCCTGTCACCATGTACCATCTTCCTCCAAAAACAGTACAAGTATGAAACATACAGTAACCAAATAATTTAAGATTGGGGAAGGGGGGAGAAGACCAAGTTTGGCTTGCATATCTCTCATGAAAAAAATAAATCAGTATTTACTCCATCATTACAGAAAACAAGCAACATTATTTTTTAAAAAAATAGGGTTGGGGTTCATCTAGCTTCCAGTGACATCATAACAGATTTCACCTTTGGGTTCAGCATCAAACCTGGAAGAACTGCAGATAAATTATATGGGTTTTTAATGTGTCATGTGTTAGAAATACTATGATTAAGCACTGTGCATTTTAAAATAGAGAAATTATGATCTAGAAATTTTTCTTTTGAACAGAAGTTATGTTGGTTTTAAGTTGGGATAGATATTTATCCATCCCAACTTAAAATCAACGTAACTTGGCTAAGATCCTTATCTATCCCAACTCAAAACCAACATAACTTCTGTTCAAAACAAAGGTTTCTAGATAATACATTTCCCATTTTAAAATGCACAGTGCTTAAACATAGCATTTCCATCACATGACACAATACATTAAAAACCCATATAACTTATCTGATTTTATTCCATATGCAAAGAGCAAATATATTCTACTACCGGGTAACATATGAAAATTATTCTGTTCTGTTTTCACGGTTGCAATCTTGTAAATTAAATTAGTGAGCACACAACTAATTTAACACCAAAGACTATATTTCATGGCAGAACAAGAATCCGAAGACTGAATGGCCTGATCAAAAATTAATTTCATCCAATATTCAATGCTGATTTAACTTACCTTTATGACTCCCAGGAAGTAATTTCTGCCCAAAAGTTAGTATTATTTTCTTTTTCAATTAACAATTACTTTTATGAATCAATTAGACTTCATTTGTTTCTGACGCTACAGGCAATTTGATGAGCCATATTTAAAATGTGGAAGTGCCTAATATACAGGATATACAGCAGCAAGCTATTCATGCATTGCTGTTCATTTCTGCATATACTTAGCCAATCACAGTTGATTTTAGAACTGTTTGTTCAGGCAGGCTGAGAAGCACAATTCCACTTCCTCTAAGCAGTGAAAAACAGAAAGTAGAAGATTTTTAGTCCCCCAAAGGAACAATTAGTGTTTTGTACAGTTGTATGAATTTCTGGAGGGATTAATTTCTACTTTCAATTAGAAAGTGGATTCAATCCAGGCAAAGATAATTGAAGATGCAACTCTTTGTGCCAGAGAGAGTTGAGGAAGATACTGTGTGATTGTCACAGGTGTGTAAACACTATTAGTAATATTACAAGTATCAGCAACTGCTTCAACTATTAGTAACATCCATGACTATCAGCTCTGAACTTAGCACATGGAAATATAAGTTCCATATTCTTTTCCCCAACCAGTTTATTACAAACTGACTATTTTACTGGAGGCTTTATAAAAAATCATCAAAAACACTTCATATTCTTCCAAAAATATTTTTTTTACAAATTAATTCCAAATTAATTAATTTTACAAATTAATACCACATTTAAAAAGTAAACTAGAATTAAAATATATTGACTGCCTAGCAGTCTTGGATATGCTTTGTTTATTTGTTTTAGGAAAAGAACTGCAATACGGCTACAAGCAAGAATGTTAGAAAGCTTCAAACATTTTATATATTATAAAATCTGTATTGGGGGATATATTATATAAACCCCTCTCAAAGATCACTTTAAAATATGCTTGTTTTCAAGACTTCCAGGTAAATTTCCAGTCAGAAGAGAAAAACAACAGAAGAAAAAATACTGTTTATGGTGCTGAAGTCAAAAAGTCCAGGCATGGTCTGGTCCCTGCACATAAGAAATCTAAATATATGAAAATTAGGCTCAACTATACTAAGTTTTAGAGTGAGCATGATGCAAATGTATTGCTATATAGTATATAAAATGATGATTGATGTAATGAGGGATAATGGGCCCCTCAGGTCAAGATGGCACTCAATGTGCTACAGTACAGAAGAAGAAAAATAGAGATTTAGGTTACTAACAATATTTATGACATAACTAGATTAAAGTGTTTGAGATATCTAGTTTCCAATACTGCTATGCAGGAGAAAAAAATATCTGCCTTTTGCTTTATAGTTGCTTTTATAATTAGGAAGAAGCAAGAGCATTACTTGGCTGCAGTTCAATTAATGACTGAATAATATATAATATAGGATTTACAAATAATCAGAGTTGGAAGGGACCTTGTAGGTCATCTAGTCCAATCCCCCACCCAAGTGGGAGACCTGACACCATTTCTGAAAAATGGCAGTCCAATCTCTTCTTGAAAGTCTCAACTGATGGCGCTCCCACAACTTCCGAGGGCAAGCTGTTCCATTGGTTGATTGTTCTCACTGTCAGTTGTGCATTTCATGCACAACTCTATTATGATTACCAAATTAATGTTCCAATCAGTGATTCAGAAGATGAGTTTTATAATCAGTTTGAAACTGACAGAACATGAAAGCAATAAATGCTGCTTGTAGCTGGAGATTGGAATACCAAAATTGGAAATGTCAAGGAGGAAAAGGCTGTTGGGACTGATTGGCTTAGGAACTGAAATGAAGGGGAACAACTTATTAATATCTGTCAATCCACTGATTTCTTTAGAGCTAGCACTGGCTTTAAACAACCAAAGTGATGTTCTATAAGCATGGACATCACCAGATGGAGCACAATTAATCCTCAACTTACAAACATATTTGGAACAGGAACTTCCATTGCTAAGCAATGCAGTTATGAAATGAATTGCACTTGATTTTACTATTTATTTTTTTTGCTGCAGTTATTAAGTGAAACTGGATATCCCCATTGATCTTGTTTGTTGGAAGTTGCAAATGGTGATAATGTGAACCTGGGATGCTGCAACTATCATGAATACCTCCCAGTCACTATGTCCCTGAATTTTGATCACATGACTATGGGGATACTGGAATAATTATAAGTGTGAGGACTGGTCATATGTTGGGTTTTTTCAGCACTTTTGTAACACCTCTGGACTAAATTATTGGTAGAAGATGTAAGGGATTAGTTATAATAGCAAACATGTGTCCATGGGTTTACAGTATAGGGAGATGTATGAATTGCTCATGTGGAAATTCCAAATTAAGGGAGAAAAACAGAAAATAGAAAACCAACTAATTTCAACAATATGATCTTGAGCACATATAATGCTACTTTCAAACAGAACATCGGGAATTGCTTTGAAGTCCTGAACCTTATTCATCAGGAACCAGAGAAAGTGGAATAAACTTAAGGATGTTAAGGATGCATGTGAAAAGAGACTACTACCAATAACCAAGAAACAGAGGAAAATAAACTGGAGGTCAGAACAAACTGTGGTTATTGCTAAGAAGAGAAGTCAAAACCAAGAAAGACAAAGATCTCAGGAACAAATAAAGAATTTCAAAGAAATTAGAAGAAACAAGAAGCAATATTACAGCAAAATCTGCAAAGACATTAAAGAGGGAAACAGACAATAGAAAATCAAAGACATTCTTTCAGACCAATGTCTGAACTCAGAATGTGGTTCCAATGTCAAATTGGTAAGCTAACTAATGCCAATTGATAGATAACAGTTGATTCAAAGGTCAAACAAAGATGGAAGGATGATATTGAAATTCTGTACAGTAAAAATGTCAACATCTAAGGTATTTTTAAAAGTATTTCCTACTTAAAATTTAAAGGTGAAATTAGATCAGCAGTCTGGTCATTGCCAAGCTGGCAGGCTACGAGAACTGATGGAAATAGCAACAGGAATATGGCTAGCAACAGAAGAATCAGTAAAATAACTGAAGCATGTCTAAGATATGCCATCAAATCTGGAAAAAGACACGGTGGCCAAAAAATTAGAAAAGGTCAATTTACATAACAATACCAAACAGAATGGATGGATTATTTTATCATATCTTTAATTTCACATGCTAGCAAAATAATACTTAGGATCATGCACAAAGATTAAACCCTATACGGAGAGATGCCAGATGTTCAAGCTGGCTTTAGAAAAGGCCAAGGAATATAAAGCATTATTGCTGATGTAGGTTGAATAACTGCTTGTTTCTTCTAATTTCTTTGAAAATGACAGCATGTGCTTCATTGATTGTCAAAAAGCCTGAGTTGTCCATCATGTCAAACTATGGACTGTGGTTAGCAAAATGGGTATCTCAGAACACTTTGCTGTCCTCATATAAACCTTTTACATATTTCAGGAAGCCACAGTTCAGATAATATAACTTATTTCACGTTGTCATAGGAGTGAGATGAAACTGTATGCTACACAGTGTATATATAGTCTCCTCTTACTCAATCTTTGTGTGGAATATATATTTTGATGGAAGTTGGATTGGAAGATGAGTGTGGCTTTAAAACTGGAAGAACACACATCAATAACTTGCTGTGCTATAGTGATGATGTGAGCCTGATATGATGCAAATGATCCATAAGCTCCAGTAATGACAACTAAGGAGCACAATAAAAAATGGGAGTAAGATTAAATACTGTGCCAGGGTGGCACAGTGGTTAGAATGCAGTATTGCAGGCTACTTCTGCTGATTGCCGGCTGCCAGCAGTTTGAAATCGAATCTCATCAGGCTCAAGTTGATTCAGCCTTCCATCCTTCTGAGGTGGGTAAAATGAGGACCCAAATTGGGGCAATAGGCTGACTCTGGAAACCATTTAGAGAGAGCTGTAAAGTGGTATATAAGTCTAAGTGCTATTGATATTGCTATATATAAAGAAGGCCAAACTAATGACAACAGGCACAGAAACCAGTGTTAGAATTGACAATAAAGATAATGAAGTGAATGATAATGAAGTGATGTATACCTCTTGCCTTTTAGAATTAACTATCAATAGTAAAAGAACTAGCAGTCAAGAAATAAACTAAATACTAGAACTTGGAGTGAAGGAATTAGGAAAGACATTCAGATGCCAGTATGTATCTATAACTGCAAAGGTTCAAACTGCACAGCAGTAGTTTTCTCTGTGACACTCTATGGAAAATAATGCTGGACTTTGAAAAAATGGGATAGAAAGATTACAGGTAGTCCTCAACTATAAACAATTTAGATGAGGATATAGGGGAACTCATCAGATTTGCAGATAACACTAAGGTGGCAGGAATAGCCAACATCCCAGAAGACAGGTTCAAGTTCCAAAAGGATCTTGACAGACTTGAACACTGGGCCTTATCAACAAAATGAAATTCAATACTGAGAAAAGTAAAGTTTTACACCTGGGCAGGAAAAGCCAAAGGTACAAGTACAGATTTTTAAAAAATGTTGAGTCAGATGGTAATGGACCCAACAGCAATAACTGCGAAAGGGATCTTGGAGTCCTAGTGGACAATCACTTAAATATGAGCCAGCACTGTGTTGCATCCCAGGCTCATTAACAGACGAATAGAATCAAGATCTCATGAAGCATTAGTACCATTTTAAGACCACATTTGAAATATTTTATCCAGTTTTGGTCACCACAACATAAAGAAGATATTGAGACTCTGGGAAGAGTACAGAGAAGAGCAACAAAGATGATTAGGCGGTTGGAGGATAAAACATACAAAGAAATGTTACAGCAGCAGTGTCAAACTCAAAGCCTGCGGGCCAGATCTCCATTTCCATGGGGCCACCCTGGAAACAGCGAAGGAACAGCCTGTGGTGCCTCTGCCAGCCTGTGGCCCTCCCAAGCTCTGCTTTCATTGGCAGAGAGTTGTAGGAGGCCATCCCGGCCGAAAACAGAGCTTGCAAGTGGTGTGCTTGACCCTCCTGAGCTCAGTTTTCTCTGGCAGTGGGTTGCAGGAGGCCATCGCATCTGAAAATGAGCTCACGAGCCCGTCTTTGCTGGCAGAGCGTTCCGGCCACCACAGGCACCCCCAACATGAGTGATGTCAAGTTGGCCATGCCCACCCTGGCCATGCTCACCCCGGCGCCCCGAGTTCAAACACAACCCTGATGAAATCGAGTTTGACACCTCTGGGTTACAGGAATTGGGTATGTCTAGTGTAGTGGAAAGAAGGACTAGAGGAGACTTGATAGCAATGTTCCAATATTTGAAGGGCTGGCACAAAGAAGAGGGGGAGGGGAACAAACTAATTACTAAAACATCAGACAAGAAACAATGAATGGAAACTAATCAAGAAGAGAAGCAGCCTAGTCCTAAGGAGAAACTTTCTGATAGTGAGAACAGTTAACCAGTGGAACAGCTTAAAGTTGTGGATGCTCCATCACTGGAGGTTTTTAAGAAGAAATTGGACAGCTATTTGTCTGAAATATAGGGCAGGGCTCTGCAACCTGCAGCTCTGGAGCCACATGCAGCTCTTTTGGCCCTCTGCTGTGGCTCCGTCGGCTGATCCCACCACTGGCTGGCCCTTCCCCTCCCCATCACTCCTCGCCTGGCCTGAGAAAGTAACGGTGATGACAGGGGATGGAGACTCACTCCATATTCCGGAGAAGGTGACGACTGGGTGAGAGGGAGTGAAGTCGAGTTGGCCACACCCACCTAGTCACACCGGTTGTTAAATTATTGGCTCCCAGTGTTTTCTTTTCTGTGGGAAATGGGTCCAAATGGCTCTTTGAGTGTTTAAGGTTGCAGACCCTGGTATAGGGTCTCCTGCTTGTGCAGGGTATTGGACTAGAAGACCTCTAAGGTTGCTTCCAATTCTGTTATTTGGACTTAGGACCACAATCAAGTCCAAATTTCCATTGCTAAGCAAGGCAATTATTAAATGAGTTGCATCCCATTATGCGACATTTTTGCCAATTAAGCAAATCATTGTAATTGTTAAATAAATCATGCAGTTATTCTCAGTCATCCAAGTCATGGTTGTCCCAAAGATGCTTTTTCAAGAGGCAACTGGACTTTCTGGTTTTTCTTTGAAGACGTTTCACTCCTCATCGAAGAAGCTTCTTCAGCTCTGACAGGATGGCGGGGAATGGAAGGTTGGAAGGATTTATACTCAAGGAGTATAAATCCTTCCATTCCCCACCATCCAGCCAGAGCTGAAAACTTCTTGGATGAGAAGTGAAATGTGCAGGAAGTCCAGTTGCCTCTTGAAAAAAAAAAAAAAAAGCACCTTTGGGAGAATCCGACTTTGCTTGTCAGAAGCCAGCTAGCAAGCTTACAAATGGTGATCATATACACGCCAGTTGCCTAGCCCTGAATTTTGCTGATCATGTCAGCATGGGGATGCTGCACTGGTAGGATGTGTGAAAACTGCTCATAAGTCACTTTTTTTCAGTGCTGTTGTAACTTTGAATGGTTACTAAACAAATGATTGTAGGTCGAGGTGTTTTTGAACTTAAACAGATCATTGAACAAATCAACCAGAATTCTCACTGGAGACACATCAGACTCAAAATTATCTTATTTCAGTCCTAATATTGCAAACCTAGCTCTCTGGAGAAGCTTGTAACGGTGGAAAAGATAGCAGGAAAAAGAAGATTGCCTCTGTTATCGTTGCAAGAGGTGCACCATTGGTAGACCTGAAACATCACAATGGGAAGAAATCCTACTAATGAAAATCTATCTGTATGGTTACTAAGATTCTGTATTGAGTTGACGGCACATAATCATCAAAGCAATATGCAGTTTTTCTTTTTGACATTTGAGTCAGTTTTGATTCCTGGCAGTTTTGACTCCTGACTAGTCCCTGAAGTTTTCTTGTAAGTGATGTACCATTTCCTCCTTCCTAGTGAGTGACTGGCCCAAGGTTATTCCAGATGGAAGAGGAACTAGAATTCTCCAGGTTTCTAGCCAGATGCCTTAACCACTACACCCGTGATGGCAAACCTATGCCACGCATCCTGGAAGTGGCATGCAGAGCCATCTCTCTGGGCACACCAGCTGTCGCCAGTTGCTCTTCCGGTTGGGGAGCTGCTGTTCCGGTTTCCGGCACCGTAAAGGTTAGCCACCACTGCACTACACCATACAGGCTCTTCGTGTGGATATTATTTTATGAGTACTGTATGTGTTTTTGCCTGATCTCGGAAGGTTGGGAATGACTCAGAGTCATTCATGACTGAAGTAGTTTATAAGCCCCCAAAAATCAAGAGATAAATTTAAAATAAACAAATCAGACTTTCTTTATAGTATTTCTTCAACCTGACAACTTCCAGATGGGATTTCCAATTCACTGAACTCCTCAGTTGACACAGCCATTGCTGTCCTCATCAATGAAAGTGCTACAGTAGGTAAAAATGGCTACAAGGCTGCTTGATGATGAACCAAATAAATGATAAGCCAGCCTCTTACCCTGATGTTGCCTGGATTTCATCTCCATCCGGTATAAAATGGAAAGGAAATTTAGAGATACACCAGCCAGTTTATTTTTAAAAGGAATAGCTGAAGGTAATGCACAGGGTAAAATTGACTTTATGCATCTAATGCAAACATGCGTATCTAAAATGTACCACTTTTATGATTAAAATTGAGCTCTGCTTGTTTATTAAAAGCATATGCCTGGCATTATCCTCTGTACTGTGATCTTATGATCCTGAATTGCTGAATTGTTCAAGATGATTGTCTCCCTTCAGATTTAATCCAGTCCTAGTCATATCAGTCATGTTAGAGATTATATGATATAATGCATCTTTTTTGGTGGATCCAAGTATAGAAATGGCAAACCTTTCTTTATGTAATGTGATATAGTAACATTTCTATTTCATTGGTCTTTTAAAATATATTATTTCAAGAGAAAATATGGTCTGTTCAGTGGTGGCCTAAGCACTGACAAATCTTGGTGCCCTCCTCCTGTGCAAACGAAGCCATATTAGTCTGCTTAATAGTTAATACACCACTGGGTTTGTTCAAAATCTCAGGATGGCAAAACTAGGCCAGCTTAGGAAACCAGCATTTTCCAACCAGGAACCATCCAGATGTCTTTCAAAGCATTCCAGCAGCCTAACTTCCAATACAACTGGAGGATTTACAAGGAAGAAGGACACCATTCAAGCCAACATAACTGCCTGACACTTCTGTTTTGCACAAAATAATATATCTTTATAATGTGATTTCTGGGTATCATTTTGAATCACCTATGATAAAAACAGGACAAGAATAATTGCTAAGCCAGAATTGCGTCTTTAGTATGTTGAACCTGATTGGAAATAGAATATGGTTTTCATTCTGCCAAAATGTCAAGTCACCTTGAATTGGGAAGTGTTCTCCCACATATATATTTATGCAATTTATGATTATCCGCTTCCAACATGGCCTTCCAAATCAATTATTGGTCCTGGATCTTCTCAACGTTGCTTTACACATTACCCCCGATATGCTTTTGGTCCGACAGGTATCCGATTGCAGAGCATGGTTAAAACATACACATATATACACACACACACTCCTCGCGATCAATACACGCTAAACTGCTGAGGGTAAGCAAAGAGAAAGCCGCAGTCCTGGAAGCGTAGAACGAGCTCGAAAGAAGAGATGCGTTAACACTTGAGTTGCAGCACCTGCTTGCTAGAACAAACAAGCAAACAAAAAAAACCATAATTGCTATTCCCAGGAGGGCTTGGATATGCCCCGCGGGACAACAACTAAAGCCAGCGTCAGTCCCGTTGTGGGCTGACGGGTAGAAGGAGGGGAGAGATGTTAAGGCAACACCACAACTGGTCTCTCTCCATGCCCTAGTCGCTGCACCAATTTTCCGCAGTTGAGGAAGAGGGGGGAATAGCAGTTCTGCCGTAGAAGCCCACTATCTCCCCCACCCACCCAACCCTCCATAAAGGCCACACTCATAAGTCCTGGCAGCGCAGTGCTACAAAACACGAGAAGCCGGTCGGTCCTCTCTGCTAGGTGAGGCGAAAAGCAGCCAACCCAAAGCCACCGCAAGCTCCGAGCGAGGCGACGAGCCATGGAGACCACCGCCGCTGCCGCTGCTAAAAACACGCCACACGCCGGCGTTTCCCCCGCCGTTCCCGCTCTCCTTCCCTTGCCTTCGAAGCCAGCCCAGTCTTCCTTACGCGGCCACCCCTTCCCACGCGCTCAAGAAAGATACACAAAGGAGGCGGGCGGCGCCCTTGAGGCTCGCTTACCCTGACGCCACCGTCGTTGCGCAGGGTGGCTAGATTCTCCTCGAAGCGGGGAGGTTGGCCGCCTGGCGCTCGCCTCCTTTCGCGGCTGCCGCCCCGCCACAATCTCTCAACAATGAGAAGCCCGAGGCCGGCCCAGCAGCTGCACCCTGGCCTCGCTTCCTCCCCTGTGAGCGGCGGTGCCAAGCCGCCGGGGACAGCGGGCGCCGATTCCTCTCACGCGAGAGGCCTCCCGTCCCGGCAGGGTCTCGCTGAGGAAGAAGAGGCTCCCATTTCTTCCCCTGGCGGGGCGAAGGGGTGGCGCCGCGCGCGGGCTTATAGTTACACCGAGCTAACGGGGACGGGGTGGGGCAAAAGGCGGACACCTCAGACTGAGGAAAGGGATCCAACGGCGGACTCGGCAGCGGAGACAGTCGCATGTCCGCTTCTGCGTTGGGGTTTTTTTTGGTTTTGTTTTCATTCCCCTCTCAAGCCACAGGGGACCCAGGCTGGTGTTGGGGTTATTGTAATTGGTGGGAGCGAAACTTTGGGGTAACCGCTCAAATCACCCCCCCCAAAAAATACGGCGATCAGGTGGACGAGAGGAGAAGCAGCGGTGCCAAAGGAGGGGACCAGAGGCAGGGTGAGGTCAGCTCTTCAGTGTACACCAAAGAAGGCACCAAAAACATGGAAACCTTTATTGGAAGGAAATGGAGATGTCTGTGGAGATTCTCAGACATCCAGGTCATGGTTGTCCCAAAGGTGCTTTTTCAGGAGGCAACTGGACTTCCTTTTTTTTTTTTTTTTTTTTTTAAAGGGAATGCATTTCCAGAAGAAAAATTGCAAACTAAAACGATGCAAATTACCAGCAAGGAATATAAATCCTTCCATTCCCCACTGTCCTGTCAGAGCTGAAGAAGCTTCTTGGATGAGAAGCGAAATGTCTTCAAAGAAAAACCAGAAAGTCCAGTTTCCTCTTGCAAAAGCACCTTTGGAAGGGAATGGAGAGTCGAAGACCTGTCTCTTGCTTAACTTGCTTGGGCTTAGCCAACTTTGAGGATGTTATCACCTCGAAGGCCCTTCCCACCTTTTTTTTTTAACTTTAATTATTCCGACCCTGTTTTAACAAAATATTTGCATAGTTTTTATGTACGTTTTTATTTTATGTACGTTTTAATTGTACACTGCTCAGAGTTAATATGTGGGTGAGATGTGGGTAGCCTCTAAATCTGATAATAGAAATAAAATAAATAAAAATAAATGTCTTGTAAGCCTGAAAGCACGTTTCTGTCCCTTGCCTTTACTTTCCAGAGAATGCTGAGATGCTTTCCATGTTCCTGTTCCTTCTGTGGGCTGAGATGTCTGTTATCTTGCCCTGGCTAAAGCTCCCAAGGTTATTCTCATGCTCCATTACATGGGCTCATCTCATTAACTTTTCCAGGCCAAGAAATATTCCTGTGAATCTATGCTGTTATATGTCTGTCTGTCTGTCTCTCTCCTCACACACACACACATGCTTATCTTGACTTTCCTCTATAAATTTGTGTATGCACCCTAATTTCCTTATATTAAAATCAGTATTAAAATATGAGAGTTGAGAACACAAATGACATGGAGATTAAAAGCAACAAAACACTTAACATGATATGGGTATAATTCATATGTGGAAAGCTTGGTGCAAAGTAGCTGAAGGCATACTTGGGAGCTATTTAACTTCCTTCTAGATCTGTGATGGCAAACTTATGGCACGCGTGCAGGAAGTAGCATGCAGAGCCATCTCTCCGGGCATGCCAGCCATTGCCTGTTGCTCTTCTGGGTTCTGGCACGCATCAGCCAGCTAGTCTTTGTGTGTGCATGCACACCAGAAACTGCAAGACCAGGTGGATATCATGCATGTGCATGCCGGAAACTGGAAGCTCAGCTTCCTAGTACATGCATGCAGGCTGGGAAACTGCTCTTCCAGTTTCCAGTGCTCCCACACATTCGCATGACAGGAAACTGCTCTTCCGGTTTCCAGTGTTCCCCTGTGTGCACACGCTCCCATTTCGGCACTTGGTGCCGAAAAGGTTCGCCACACTGTTCTGGATCATACAGGAACTAGAGAAAAACAGTTATTTACGAAAAAGCGAATGCACGGTGCCACACCTATATCCCTCCTATGACCAACTAGGCATCTTTTCCAACTTTTAGCCTTAGTTCAGATTAGTTCAAGTGGTCAGATTTGCCATGAATGGTATCGCTTAGTGGTTATGGAAGAATGGCTTGTTTGCCACTGGCAGCACCCATTTCAAAATCAAAAGCCAAAAGAACCCTTCCCTTCTTGTGCATCTTCTTTGTACTTTTTAAATTCCATTTTCAATTCATCCAGAAGTGGTGCCATTGTATAAATTTTTAAACAACCACCCGATTGATTTTAGTCATTCAAATATAATAACCAAAAATCCAAAGATCACCAAATAATCCAAATACACGCAAGCTGTTTCTTTTTTGCTCTTTTTTTTCCCACTTTCTCTTCCTGGGGTTACTATTTAGTTGCAAAGTTTCAGTTAAAATGTATCTTTTAGAAGTCTTGTTGAAGTTTTACTGTAGATTCTTTTTAATTCCAGGCAGTCTCCTCCCTCTTCCAGATCCTGCCCTTATTCTTTTTCTCTCCCTTCCTGCTTATGAAAAAGAAAGTTTTTAATGTCCAGAAATCTTTATTATCCCTTTGACATTTTGTTTTATTTTCAGCTTAATTGCCTATTGATGTCAAAGCAGATTTTTCTGATTTCTTACTTAAGTCTCTTAATTGTCAGTATAGGGAAGGAGAGAGAAGGGAAAAAAAGCGCCAAACCTTTCCCTTTTCACTTTCCTTCGCTGCTTCCGACTCTTCTTTGGGAGCGATGTTATTTTTTATAAGTTTAAATTCCAGGGTACCTTGGTTGTTGCTTTTACAATTTAACCCGGTCAGCCAAAACTTTCACTTCTTATCTTCCTCCTGCACATTCTTTTCCGGTCGAGTTCTTCTTTGTGGTGGCCATTTCTGACCACCGCTACAACCGCCTTCGGGAAAGAGAGTAATGGCCAGCTGAGGAGGAGAGATGCGGCTCTCCTCGACCCTGCTGGTGGTCTCCCCCCTCTTCACCACCTCTACGGGGTGGCTTAGCCCCGAAACCAGCCGGCTCGGGGTGCTCCAGCGGCGAGCCCAGACAGAAACCGTGCATGATCACGGATTCCTGCCTGTCGCCGAAGCCCTTCAAACCAGAAGTCATCGCAGTGAGAGAAGATTTTTTTACTTGTCACTTGCACATTTTAGATTAGGTAGCATTCCTACCTGCTATTTTTTGCAAAGAATTTCATTTCTCCTTATACCCTTTTCTTGCAATACCTGTTTCCCTGCCCATAAGAGTTTGTACTCGGAAAGACATTAAATGCTATCTGCTGCTGAGGTTTCCTCCCTGACTCTGTAATAAATGCACTTTCTCCACCCACTTCTTTTCTTTTTCACATTGGAGGAAACCATTCATCATCTTGGGCAGGGCAGGGAGTGGGGAAGAAGGGCAGAATATATGGGGTTTTTCCCCCTTGTTATCTGCAGTGCAGTTTTTCTGCTGGAAGACAGCCGATGTAAGAAAGTACTTATTTGCTGTTCCAATTGTTAGATCTTTGCTGAATTCTCAATCATGCACACACACCATTCACACCCATACAGCTAAGATACTGCCTACTAAAAGCAAAAAAATACCCCAAAGGGGCCAAAAAAGCCCCTTTGCAAAGAGCAAAGGTCTTATCCCTTACCCCTAGGTAAGGCTGGATTTTGCACTCTACAAAAGAGGAGGAAGAGGAGAAGGAGGAGAATTTGACATTTTTTGTCACAGAACAAAGCCCAGCATGACCAAGAACGTTTGGTAAATGTTACCAATTTTGAATTATTATTTTTACAGTCAAAGTCCAACCCAGTTTGATCCATTTTTTTTCTTCCAAACTTCTTTAGAATATAATGGTATTTTTAAAAGTAACCTTACATACATTTCTAGGGTCTATAATCAATTAGTTAACTTAGGGATGGTAAAGCATATACTGGGTGCTACCAGTACATAGATTTAGCAAAAAGCATAGTATAATAATTCTACTTTTGTGATGTGCAATCAGATCATTGCAGTTTTGCAATGCTACTAGAAAAATAAAGACTTGCCAAAGTTGAGCTTGACTAGTTATCATACAGAAACGCCCAACAGATTTTTTAATACCCTTTTTGAAATAAATAGTGGCAAAGTGCAGAAAAGGAAAGAGCAGATAAATTAAGGAAACTTGGGTGAATTTACCAACACCATTCATTGCATCTCTCCAACCTTTTCCGCCTTTGCAATCCATTGCTGTTTCTCCCAACTCCATGCATTGCCCCTTTTCTTCAAGCTTCTCACCTCTTTTTGAAGAACTTATCAGCTCCATCCAACCACAGGTTTCTCACCCTTCCTCTCTTCTTACTCAAACCAGTTACTCTTGCTTCAAATCCTTGTTTTGTAATTCAGTTCTCCTCCTCTATTTGAGTTCAAATATTGACTTTATTTAAATCCATAGACCTTCTGTTATTCAATGATTGATACAAATGATTCTCAAATGATAGCTTGTTATTTCATAGCTTCGCACCAGGTGGTGATGTTTAACTTTTCTGCACTCTAAATAATCCCACTTCAATGAGGATTTTTTTTTTGGGGGGCAGACTATTCACTTTTGCGTTCAAATTAATACTCACCAAACACCAATCCCATTCATTTGTGGGTTTCTGACAGCTTATTTTTTTTGTACCTTCTCATCTCCTTCCATCTACATTTTCATGTCACCATACATGCATGTGTGTGTACTGCATATATGTGTTTGTATGTATACACACACATCCATATATACATACACACACAAACACACACACACATATATATATGTATGTATGTATATGTACACACACACACACACAATTTGATGTACCAATATAAAAAAGGATGCACTTCGCACCTATATCTCCAAAGAAGAGTAACTCCACTGTATTTTAGACTAGTTATTCCACACATTTGTAGTAAGTGGAACTACTATCAGTTGAGTCGTGACAATGTATATTATTATTATATGCAAGTTTGCAGTGGTACTCCTGTTATACAATGTAACTAAATCATGTTCTGTTATGCTAATGCTATATTATAGTTGCATCGAAACAAGTCCTGAGATAGTTTGATGCATATATCACAGATTCTGTGTTTTATAAACTGTAAATATCATTAGATGTGGTTTTTTTAATTTTGAAAACAAGATGAGTGGCTATGTAGTGGCACAGATAAGAGTTGTGGTGGCAGTGTTTAGAATGCAGTATTGCAGATTGACTCTGCCCACTGTCAAAAGTTTGATACTGACTGGCTCAAGGTTGATTCAGCCTATCCTTCCAAAGTTGGTAAAATGAGGACCTAGATTGTTGGGGGCAATATGTTGACTTTGTAAACAGTTTAGAGAGGGCTGTAAAGCACTATAAAGCGGTATATAAGTCTAAGGGCTATTGCTATTGCTATTTCACTTGTGCATGTTGAATTATTTCTGATATTGCCAAACAATACATCAAACAATGAAAATTCCAGACTTCAAAAGTTTTTAACAAAGGTTGTTTCTGAACTGAGTTCAGTTGGATGGATAGGATTGACCCTAGAGGTAAGAAAGGAGAAACTCAAGTGTATAGATTCTTAGATATTTTTCTTCTTCCCTGTTTCCTCAGAGATTATTTCCCATAGATGTTTTGAGAAGGAATAAGGAGAAAGTCAGAGAAACAAAATATTTTATTATTTTAATAATCGGTACCTTCAAGTACATAACAGTGCATATGATCTTACTTTATGTCTATGGAGATTCTTAGTTATCCAGGTCAAAGGTGTCCCAACGGTGTTTTTTCAAGAGGCAACTGGACTTCTTCGTTTTTCCTTGAAGACATTTTGCTTCTCATCCAAGAAGCTTCTTCAGTTCTGATAGAAGAAGTTTCTTGGATGAGAAGTGAAATGTCTTCAAAGAAAAACAAAGTCCAGTTGCCTCTTATTTTATACTGTCAGTTAAGTTAGGCTGAGAATTCTTGATCCAAAACAATCCTTGTTTCCTGCAATTACTCTTTTTAAATGGTATGTGGGGTCAGTCCATGCTATATACATAGAAATATGTACAGTAATGGAAGAAAGCAAATCCTTTTTAATCTCTCTCTATACATAGAATCCTAACATTTCCTTTTAAAGAGTTTTTCCTCCTAAGCAGATTTATGAAAAACAACTACTATGTTAACATCCAATTCTTCTGACAAGTTGTAAAAAAACACATTAGTCCATTCACAGAAAAATTGAATAATAAAAGTCACTTGAGTAGAAGTTGCCCTTACTATGACACGCTTACTGGTCTGAAGTGTGTCATATTTCATTCCCTCAGAAGGAGTTTCTGGGCCTGAAATTTTTATCCAATTCTGTAAAAAAAAAAAAGGGTTCTAATTGATTAATAGCAATTAAAGAAAGTTCATCAAAATCAGAGAAATGGAAAGGGAAAGAAATGCTGAGTTTACCTTCTTGCTCTGGGCAGGAATCTAAATTAAAGCATTTCTGATAGATGATGTTTTCGTCTGAATACATCCAGTAAGTTGAATACACACAACTTAAGAATAAGTTATTGTTTCCCCAAATAATTGGTTCCACTGCCAAGTGGTACTGCCAGTCAGAAAGGCTTTTCTTTCCTCTAACAGTGAATTAGAAACTTTCCTCCTGTAACTTAAATCCATTATTTTTTTATCCTGCACACTGGAGGAGTAGACATTTTGGACTTGACCTTCTATGTGGCATTCTTATAGTTATTTGAAGAATGACATAATAAGATGAAGTTTAAGCTTTCAAGCCTAAACATTCCCAGTTCCTTCAAACTATTTTCTTAAGATATAGTGTCTAGCTGCTTATCCATTCATTTGGACCTGGAATTTAAATTCATTCAAAGTAAGAAGATACTCCCTGATCATATTCCTATCAATGTCCTGCTTCATTGCTGACCCTTCAGTCTTCTATTCCCAGTTCCCTGGATAAATATTTACTTTCTTGTAGAGAACACTGAGGCAAAAGAGAAGATGAGTGATTCTGGTTTTTTCCTCTGTCACTTGTTAGCACTGTTACCCAAGCAGATGTTATATTGACCTTCTTCCTATATATCTAATGAAGACTTCTTTGTTATTCTTAACATCCTTGCCAATCTCAGCTCAATTTGAGCTTTCCTGGGAATCACTCTATAAGTTCTAGATTACCTCTTTACCAGTGGTGGGGTTCAATTTTTTTTTACTACCAGTTTTGGTGGGTGTGGCTTGGCGGGTATGGCATGGCTTGGTGAGCATGACAGGAGAAGGATACTGTAAAATTCCCATTCCCTTCCCACTCCAGGGGAAGTTTTTTGCAAAATCCCATTCCCTCCCCACCCCTTTTCAGCTCCGTTCTCCTGTGCAGGGCAACAAAAGAAGACCCAGCCAATCAGCTGGGACTCGGGAGGCAGAGAATAGATGGGGGCGGGACCAGTCAGAGGTGCAGAGCTGGTATTCAGCAGGTTCTGACCAGTTCTGGAGAACCGGTAGCGGAAATTTTGAGTAGTTCGGAGAACTGGAAAATACCACCTGTGACTGGAGATTTTATAGTATCCTTCCCCTGCCACGCCCACCAAGCCACACCCACAGAATTGGCAGTAAAAAAAAAATTAAACCCCACTACTGCAGAGGTGGTATTTGCTAGTTCTTTGAACTACTCAAATTTTCCGCTACCAGTTATCCAGAACTGGTCAGAATCTGCTGAATCTCTGCTCTTTACATTCTTCCTTGAAGATCTAGTAGTCTCCCTCCACCTGCTACCTGTGTCCTTTTTTTATTATTATTATTTTTGTTTTTTGTTTTGGATAGTCATAAAGCTTTTTGGCAATCACATATGAGCCATCTTCTCTTTCTTCCTCTTAGTGGTTAATGTTCAGTCAAGGATAGCAAATCTTTTTGTGCCTTTTGAAATTAAAAAAAAAAAAAACATTATTGCCAAAGGCCAACAATAAAATCATTTCTAACTCCCACTTAAAATGAATGTTGTTAGCAAAAGAAGCCAGAACTTTTCCTAAAGGATCATCCTTGGCAGAATTCGTCTATCAACAGTTAGACAATTACATTCTTCCATGTTAAATTCCCCAAATTAAATAATGGAATTTCTAAATTATTGAAATTTTAATTAAATTAACTAACTTGGGGGGGGGGAGAGAGAGAGAGTTAGCTGTATTTATTAAGCATGTCACTGAGCCCCTTTCCATTGAAAAGCGTACCTCCAAATCATAAACAATTTTAAAGTAGACTGATGCAATCAGAGCAACTTAAGTGCATATTTAGAAAGAAAATTAATCAAATATAACTGTTCAGAACTTAAATGAAAGTCCACTTAGTTAGGTGTGTGGAATAATTTGTGGTCAGTGCAATGAAAGCATGATGACATTTAATTATGTTAATTAACTAAAGAAGCCAATAAGACAGATGAATTCCCATAATAGCATGCTTTTAAAAAACAACAAAAACAAAATCATGATTTTTCTCACCACCTTATAGAAACTTGTTTGCAACTTGATTTAATAATTTTCCATTTTCAGTATTTAACTTAGAGCTCAAGGAACCAAAACAAAGTTATTTTTCCTATATGTGTGTGGTACAATCCTGTAAAAAAAAAACAACAACTCAGCTTCTGCTATAATAAATGTGATTATTGAAACTGCATTAGATGGAACTATTGGAAATAGTTAATTCTTCGACCAAAGTAACAACTCCAAGTATGTTAGGTATTTAATCTGGAACATCCAGTTATGAGAGTAGGCAACTTGACTCATAAGTAGCATTGTGTCTATTTTTGATTTATGACTAGCTATTCCTAATGTATTCTTAAAGCAAACTGTGCCTGTACTTGCTTATTTACTTCTACATTCAATACTTATCTGGCTATACACTATTACTCAGTAGTGCTTGGGGTAGGAGTGGATCAGGGGTGTCAAACTCAAGGCCTGGGGATCAGATGCGGCCCATGGGGTGCTTAGATTTGGCCTGCGGAAACAGAGAAGGACTGGCCCTGCCAGTGAAAATGGAGCTCAGGAGGGTCACATATGGCCCTTCTGAGCTCCGTTTTCGCTAGCAGAGGGTTGCAGGAGGTCATTGCATCTTAAAATGGAGCTTGGGAGCCTGTTTTCATTGGCAGAGGGCTCGGGCTGCCACTGGTACCCCTGACACAAATGACATCGAGCTGGCCATGTCCACCCAGGCCATGCCCACCCGGGCCCCCTAAGGTCAAACACAACCCTGATACACCCTCAATGAAATCAAGTTTGACATATCTGGAGTGGAGAGTCTATGCTTGTTCCCCAGACATTGCTTAAATACATTCTCCAATTGGTCCCAAAAGCTCCGATGTGCAGTTAATTAGCATCAGGAAGTAAGATTTTGAGTTAGGGTCAACTCCTGATTATTATTTCTTTTTCTTTTCCTAAAACAACAACAACAATATAGATATTTCTTTTCTCCTGTATGGTTTTTTTTTTTTTTTCAAATTCCCAGCTAGGCCTTTTGAGATCAGCCAAAGTTGATTAGGTGCACTAAACAAGTTTTTTTAAAAAAATTTTCTCCCACACTGAAATGCAGACAACTAGAGAATAGAATAGAATACCTTTATTGTCATTGCATTCTACAAATACAATGAAATTTGAAAGCTACTCCAGCACAGTGTACCAAACACCACATCACAATCACACTACAGAATATTTAAAAATTAAAATAATTAAAATAATAATTAAAAACCTAGTCTAAAACCTATCTAAAAAATATAATTGAATATAGATGGCATAGGTGGGTGGAGAGCTGTAATCCCAACTATTTTGACCAAGGTAACTTGGTAAAAATAATGCTTTAGGTGGACTTACCTTTAAGATATGTCATTGGGATACCTTAAAGATGGAACATTTGAATAATGTATTTGTTCTCTCTCTCTCTCTCTCTCTCTCTCTCTCTCTCTCTCTCTCTCTCCCTCTCTCCCTCCTTCCCTCCCTCCTCTCTTTCTCTTCCATATTGAACTAGTGTTCCAACTGCCATCAGGCCTTTGACCTGCTGTTAACATGTACGAACTTCATTTCATCTCTCCATAAAACTAGGCAGATTAAACATGGGACTCATATAGAGAATGATTATGGCGTTATTATATAGGAAGTGAAAGCTTTTTAAAGTTCCCTACCTGCATGTTTTTGTCTTTCAGCATATCTGAAGTTTCATTCCACTCTCCTTAGCAATATAGTTAAACTGTATGGTTGTTAGTTTTATCTTTGTGGTTGTTTGCAAACCTCCTTAAGCCAACCACTTTTTTTTACTGCTTCACTGACAGAGTGTGCCAATACCTTCTCTGTTGTAACTTGTACAGAGTTGTGAGAGCTTGCAGGAAGTGAACACACCCCTCTACTTCACTGGGTGGAGCCTCTCATTCTGTGTCTGATTAAGAAAGCAAGCGTGGGAAGAACATAGGGAACTTAAAGAAAATGTACAGTCTTTGGGATAGTTTGCTCTTCACCATATTCAGCTAAAAAAAGGCTTTGTGGATCACATTTTAAAGACATTTAATGAAAGGATTTCAAGTGGCAGCAAAAGGAAAAACATGGGGATACTATATTCACAGGTAAGTACCCTGTAGCCACTTACCACTATTTAAATGGGCTTCAACGGTAGCTATTATGCACCACAGCCAGTTTGATATGTATTCAGAGGGGTTGGTTTTGCTTTTATCAAATTCAAGCAATTCTATCAAGTCTGAGAAATCGCATCTTTATGGGGAATCAGTTGCTAATGAAATAATCAACAGTTTTCCATTAAACTGTTGAATTGAAGTGATAAGGGAAATATTTGAAACAGGGTTGTGTGGCTTATGGAAATCAGAAAAAGTGTGACCTCTTAATCCCTTGATCAAGTTTGGAGCTGTTGGTTAAAGTTGGTGGTTGGAGATACAGCAATGAATGTTCTATCAAGTGCTTGCTTGTTACCACTAAGGAAAAAAAAAACAGATTTACCTCTTCAGTATCTGTATAAATTGGTGAATGTTCTAGCAACAAATCTAGTTTTTTTTAAGTATAAGAAAGGGAATTAAAATAGAGCTAGATATTTAAAACATATGCCAGTCCCTAAAAACAGTCCAATAAAGACAGAACATGTTCAAAGCACTCTACCAGGAACGGCATGTTGAATTTGAGTTAGCAAAGAAAAATGTGTAAACACCATAATGAAATATCTTGCTTCATCACCCTAACTAAAAGGTTCCGTTTACATTAGAAAGTATGAGCAGTATCTAAAACAGAAACTTTCTTCAGTGATTATAAGTATATTGCCAAAACCTCTTCTAAATTCCTGTGTCTACATTTAATTCCAAACTTGATTATGTGCCATCAAGTATGTGTTCACTCTTATCAACCACAATGATTTATTTTCTTCCTGATCCTTCAAGTCTTTCAATGGTGCAAACATTATTGCTTTAATTGAGTCTTTTCTTATCTCCTTGTTGTCCTCTACTTTCTTTCTACCTTTCCCAGAATTATAGACTTGTCCGGAGCTACGTCTTTGCACAATATGTTGTATATTAATATATATTTGTATAATTTGTGCCTGGTCATTTGTGCTTTAGGTGAGGACTCTGATTATCCATGATATACTTGCTATAGCTATATTTGGCTATCCCTGATATTCCCAGGAGTCTTCTGCAATAATACAGTTCAAAAGTATCCTTCCTCTTCAAAATCCAACTTTCACTTCCACAGAGCCTTTTCTGATTACATCGAACTTGCTTACAGAAGAGTAAATCAGTACGTGTAGTTTGGGATTTTGTAATGGTACAGTGTATGGCAATGATCTTGGGAGATAAGAGGGAGACCCCCTGCCTGATAAATTAAATTTTAGTCTAAAAGAGGAGGGATGGTAAAATAATATCAGAAGGAACCATCTGTGGTATTTAGGAAAGTAAAAATGAAGGATGGAAGAAGTACTTTCAGATTAGCAAGATTCTGCTAATGCAATTTTACATTAAAGTTTAAGTTAAAATTCCTGGCTGTGCTTCTTACCTGGATTACCTCACAAGGCTAATGGATACAACTTTCCGTCATTGTTCAAGAAAAATGAATATTACATTTTAAAACTTCTTATCAAAACTCTGTATCTAGGGGAGAAGATAACTCTTCGTTAAAAGTAAATAGAGAAAATGCAATTTGGATTCCAAACCCACCTATCTATAAATACAGGGGTTTGTAGTATAAGCACATCCAGTTGAACTGCATTCCATTTCTGAAATAATTTGGATTTCTGAATTCTTCACCTGGGTTATTGTGGCTTTTGCTCATCCACTGTCTTGAAATGCAAAATGAAGACGTGCGGTGATACCGAAGCACAAAACATGCTTCTGAAACTCCTTTATATCACACATTCCCAGGCAAAAGAGAAAATCAGGATGATATACGTGCCCTCTAAATTAGAGGGACCCACACATGGCTTGTGTCATCATAATGCAAGCTCCACCATTTCATATTAGCGTCATGACAAGGCACATTAATACATAAAGAATGGAGTTTATTTTGCATCATTAGGATATCCCAACAGTGGAAGTTTTAAAGAAGAGATTGAACAACCTTTTGTCTGAAATGTTATAGGGTTTTCCTTCTTGAGCAGGAGGTTGGACTAGAAGACCTCCAAGGTCCCTTCCAACTATTCTATTCTATTCCATTCCATTCCATTCCATTCCATTCCATTCCATTCCATTCCATTCCATTCCATTCCATTCTATTCTATTCTATTCTATTCTATTCTATTCTATTCTATTCTATTCTATTCTATTCCATTCCATTCCATTCCATTCCTTTGGGGCTTTGCCCTTCTCTCCCATTCTCCCGATTCCTGTGCCACCAATATATCTTTATATCATGGTATATAAAAAATAGCCAGGATAAATGTTACTTTTATTTTGCTTTCTGTAAGAACACACTATCAAAAAATGCTGCCCCTAAGCAGTGTCATCAATTCATTTAGAATATTTACAGCTGATCCTTCGGAAAAGTTAGCTCCCTTTAGATTTTCAGGTGGCCCTCGACTTAAAACTACAACTGAGCCCAAAATGTCTATTGCTAAGCGAGACATTAAGTTAAACTTGCCCCATTTTATGGCCTTTCTTAGCACAATTGTTAAGTAAATCATGGCAGTTGTTAAGTTAGTAACACGGTTGTTAAGGGAATCTGGCTTCCCCATTGACTTTGCTTGTCTAAAGTTTGCAAAAGATGATCACATGACCCCCAGGACACTGCAACCGTCATAAATATGAATCAGTTACCAAGAGTCTAAATTTGATCATGTGACCATGATGATCCTTGCAATGGTTGCAAGTGTAAAAAATGGTCATAAGTCACTGTTTTCAGTGCTGTTATAACTTTGAACCATCACTAAATGAACTGTTGTAAGTCAAGGGCTATCTGTACAGTTCAAAATGGGGTAACCCTACCCTGAGAGGATGGAGAAGGAAAATGGGAAAACTGAGGCACAGATTCTTAACACTTGATGAGATCCTATAATTGCCCACACTATGGCTGCACTGAAAGTTATTACGACAATTAAATTGGGTTGAAATAACTCATAGAATCAATGAATTCTGGTCTCTATAGTTGCCTTTTATGTAGTTTCCTCTTTTCTTTTTTTCACGCAGATGGATAGTCCATTTCGGACTGAAATTATGTAATTTTTGAAACCTAAGTATTATAGGCTTGGAGAGGGGAAGGAGTTATGGACTTTTACCTTTTGATTGGTTATGATAAAATAACAACAGTTCTCACCTAACCTACAGCCTTTTTCATTAGCCTTTTGTTAGACAGTTTACATTCCTTAGACAGAGGGATGCCAGTTTGCATTCTTTAACAATAGAAGTCAGTGCTCTTTGTATTACACAGCCGATTAGACTTAGAGGTTTTTGAAGCAACCCAGTCTGTGTGTATGAATTGGAGACTACAATATCTTTTATGTCATGCATTGGTCAGATTATGCCTTGTGGGAATGGCAGCCATGCCAAACTTGCTGCATACTTTCAAAGAACCATTTGCCATTGCTTTTCCCAGGATGTATCTATCCCCTCCCAATCAAGGGTACATTCTTGATTATTTCTTGATGGTCTCTCCTCCAAATACTAACCACCTCTAACCCTGCTTAGGTATCTTTTCTTTTCAAACTCATCTTAGGTGCTGCCATTTGCACTAGTGAACTGTGATGGACTTCATATTATGATCAATTTTACAGTTTGCAATAGCAATTATTCCCCAAATGACTCAAGAATTCTTATTTGGAGAATGGATGTTAAAGCATGGAGATCTCGTTGTATTCTGCATACAGCTGGGGAAAAAGATTGGGGGGGGGACGACACAGGGATTCCTAACTCAGCAGTCTTTGAAGCTGTCACACCAGTAGTTTTAGATTAACATAATTGTGATCTATTAGCACCACTTTGTGGATTTAATCTGGAACTGCAGTCTTAATGCAACACTTATTCAAGTTATCCCAAACTTTTAAAAACCATTTTACTTTATTTTAACATCTATATGAATTTGATTCATTACACATTTGTATCCAGTGTGATGCCTTAATCACAGGAGGATCACTAAGAGTGCTCATCAAGTGCTGTGCTCCACCTGATTTAATTTGATTTAAAAATAAAACAAAACGATGATATGGACCCCAGAGCCATTCTTTGGAAATAAAAATCAGGGATGTTGGCAGGGTTTTTTTTTAATTATTTTCTTGGTTTCACAAAGAATTTGGGGAAAGCCGCAATCCCTTTTCTCCTCTCCTTGGTTTCTTTATCTACCTCCAAAACTAGGATGATCCTACTCGGTGAAAAGTCAGTTTGGCGGTAATTGTTAAGGCATGAGGCTAAAAATTTGGGACACTGTGATTTCTAGTCCTGCCTTAGGTGCAAAGTTAGCTGGGTGGCCAATCACTTTCTCTCAGCCCTAAGAAAGAGGCATTTTAGAGGGAAATGTTGGTATCGGGGCTTTGAAAGTAAAAAACTTTCTGAAGAACAAGTTATATATGCACAATAAGACCCATGGGTATTAATGTATAGAACCAGAGACACCAATTTGTTCTTCATAGAAGAGATCTCAGGCTGCTTTCAACTTACAATAGTCATCTGTTGGTGAAAGTAAATTTACCTAGCCTGCATTAGAATTACAGGTAATCCTCAACTTACGACCATGGTTGAGCCCAAAATTTCTGTTGTTAAACAAGACAGTTGTTAAGGGAGCTTTGTCCCATTTATTTATTTATTAGAATAAAATAAAAAGAATAAAAATACAATGACAGGAACGATAGACACGGTAGTGCACTTATGCACGCCCCCTCTACTAACCACTTAAGTACGATGTCAGTTTGTGATGTCAGAAGTCAATTTGTGACTGAAACTGTGAAAATTTGTTGCTGAAACAACTGAATCAGGCAGATCATTGCAGACTTTGACAGCTCTATTCCAGAAATCATATTTTTACAGTCAAGTTTAGAATGATTTACGCTGAGTTTGAAACAGTTGTCAGCACGTGTATTATTGCAATTGAAAGAAAAAAAGTCATTTACAGGTAAAACATTACTACGTATAATTTTGTATGCAATACCTAAGTCTGACCACAACTGATGCAGTTCTAAGTTATCCAAACGGAGAATTTCGAGCTTAGTAGCCTAGGGAATTCTACGGTGTACAGAAATGTGCAAGACTTTTCTCGTGAAATACTTCTGAACCTGCTCAATTGTACTGATGTCAAATATATGGTACGGATTCCAAACAGTTGAACAATACTCTAAGATTGGTCTAGCATAAGTTTTATAAGCTCTAATTAGCAATACAATGTTTCCAGGGGAAAAAAAACTCTGCAAAATCAGATTTACAACTCTTAATGCTTTTTTAGCAATGCTGTTACAGTGAACTTTGGAGCATAAATCATCAGAGATAAGCACACCTAGGTCCTTGGCAAAGGGAGGGTCATCAGCTAGTTCAATGCCACCCAGCTTATTATACTTGACATTCTGATTACATTTGCCAATATGTAAGGCAGAGCATTTATTGATCGAAATTTGAAGTTGCCAAATAGATGACCATTCAGACACATAGTCGAGATCACTTTGCAAAACAACAGAATTGTCTGTAGCATTGGATAATCTTATGTCATCGGCAGAAAGGACACAATTGCTTTTAAGTTGATCACACAAATTGAGCAGAGGTCTCCAAACTTGGCAACTTTAAGACTTGTGGACTCCAGCTTCGCTGGCTGAAGAATTCTGGGAGTTGAAGTCCACAAGTCTTCAAGTTGCCAGGTTTGGGGACCCCTGATATAGAGCAAGAAAAACGTGGGACCTAAGATGATGCCTTGCAATACACCACTGTGAACTGATGCAGGATTAGACAGCAAGTTCCCTATTTTGACTTTCTGCAAGACATTTAGGGATTTTTTTTTGCCACCGTTGTTAAATGAACCACTACAGTTGTTAATAAAAGAGTTGTTAAGTGAATCCCCATTTGACTTTGCTTATCAGAAAAAGGGATCACATGACCTGGGCATTGCAACCATTGTACATACATGCCAGTTGCCAAGAATTTGAATTCTGATCAAGTGGTCACAGGAATGCAGCAACTGTAGTGTGAAAAATGGCCCTAAGCCAGGGATGGGCAACTATGGCCCTTTTATGAATTATGGACTTCAACTCCCAGAATTCCTGAGCAAGCCATGCTAGCTCAGGAATTTTGGGAGTTGAAGTCCACAAGTCATAAAGGGGCCATAGTTGCCCACCTCTGCCCTAAGCGCTGTTGTAACTTTGAGCTTGTGGTGATATGCTACCAGTTCGGCCCGGTTCAGCTGAACTGGTAGTAAAAAATGCCTCTGATGATCAGCTGAGAGGAAGAGAAAAGGTCCTCTTGATAGGTGGAGAGAGGAAAGCACAGGATCGGCCCTCCCACGCACCCCTGTGCTTTTCTTTATCCTCTCAGCTGTTTGGTGCTGCAGGCCTCAGCTGGTGCGTGGAAAGCTGCGTACTCATTAGGTGCACGCATGTGATCACCAAACCGGTAATAGAACAGGTAGGATCCCACTGCTCTTTGAGCAGTCACTAAACAAATGGTTGGAAGTCGAGAACTACCTGTATGTTGAAAAAAGTGTGTGCGCTATAATCCCAAAAGGTGGATGAATGTGATGAAGTAACAGCCCACAATACGCTTATCATTTTGTCTTAAAATCTGTTGAAACGACCTACTTCTCTCTTTCTCCCCCTCAGCCCATTTGCCAGGCAGCTTATAATAATGATTTCAATGAACTTCAGCTCCTCTTGGAAGAAGATAGAAATAATCTGAATATCCAGGACTATTTTGGTGGAGACACGCCGTTAATCTGTGCATGCAAAAAAGGGCACAACAGAATCGTCAGTTACCTTCTGAAAATGAATGCTGATGTGAACATAAAAAATAAGGTGAGAGCAGCGATGGCAATAGGGCCTCTTCTTAGGTTGCTAAAACCAGGACTCATGAAGAAAGAGAATAGAGGAAAGATGTGCCAGCTGAGGAATTCTGGAAGTTGAAGTTCACACCTCTTATAATTGGCAGGTTTGAAAAACACTGCTTGAAAAGTTGTGGGGGCATGTAGGTTTACTTTCTGAGTTCTGAAGGGTGAGGCAGGAAATCCAGACATAGAAGCAAATTGAGGAGATGTAACTAATGTTTTTGTAACCTATATCTTTGTTTATAGATAAGATATGAGAAGAAGATATCATTTGTTGTATTTTAAGAGAAGGCTGCTAAAATTCTTTACATGTTGTGAGGAAGGAGAAAGTCATTTCTTTTCTTTTTCTTTCTTATATTCTTCTTCTTCTTCTTCTTCTACTACTACTACTACTACTACTACTACTACTACTACCACCATGTTTCTCCAACAATACGGCCTCACCCAATAGGAAGTACCAGCATGTTTTATAGGCATAAAATCAAATTAAGCCCCTCCCCCCAAATTAAGGCCTATATTAAACATGCAAAATGGGGGGGAATGGGGGGGGCTTGCCGTTAGGAAGTACTTTTGTTGCATACCCCGATATGGTGCTGCCTGCATTGACTTTGGCGTTGGTGGGGCACTTCGTATCGGGAGACCTTCCGCCACCGTTGCTTTCCCTTCTCTCCGTGCTGCCGCGGTGTTTAGAGCAATGTGTTTGGCGCAGCCACGTGCGGCCAGCCAGGGCTCCTCACTGCAACCGGAGCCCGGCGGAGACACTCTGCTTCAGGTGCTCCTGTCGCCGCCTTCCCTTCACCTTTGAAAGCAAAGCCAATTCTCTCTCCAGCAGAGAGAGCCTGAAGCCGCCCGTCCTTTCCACCCCTCGCCCAGCCCATCCCCACGCATCTCCAAATGCACCGGCAGCTCCAAACACTGCAGCGGCATGGGCATCGGGCAGAGGCACTCATTTGGTGGGGCTCAGCTGGGAGGACGACGTGGCACAGGCCATCGCCTTGCCTCCCTGTCCACGGATGGGTGGGTGCTATCACTGCCTCAGGCAGCCTCTCCCGGTGGCCCTTTCGGGTTCGGGCTGGAGGGACTTGGAAAGGAAGCCAAGCTCGGGTCGGCCCAGCTCTTTCGCTTGGCAGGTGGGTGCACACCTGCGGCTCGCTTTCCCGGCTCTGCCCAGCCTGCCCAGCTCTGGTGCGGCCCTGGTGGGATGAGTGGAGGGCCCGGCGGGGAGGCACTTGCTGCCTTGGCGAGAGCTCCACCACTGGGCAGGAGGGCCTGCCTGTCAGCTGTGCTAGGCACCCCAGGCGAAGCTCTTCATGCTGTGCCCGGCACCAGGCAGGGATGGCGGCTGGGCGCTTCTCCTGGGGTGGGCTGATCTTGCGCTGCAACCCCGGGAGATTCGCCTCCCCACATGGGGTTGGGCTACCCTCTTGGGCAGGGGAGGCTTTCTCGTACTGGTAGTAGGGCATCATTTTTAAAAGAATTGGCTTTGCCTTCGAAGGTGAAGGGAAGGTGGCGATAGGAGCGCCTGAAGCCGAGTGTCTCTGCTGGCCTCCGGTTGCAGGGAGGAGCCCTGCAGCGTTGCTCTAAATGCTGCGGCAGCACGGGGAGAAGGGAAAGCAATGGTGGCAGATACGGAGTGCCCCACCAACACCGAGGTCAACAACCAAGCTGTCGCCGCCCACCTGCCCGAGGATGCAAGGGGGGCAATTAAGCCACCCCCGAAAAGACGGACTAGCCGTTTTTTTCGGGGCCAAAAAAAAAAAGAAAAAGAATCGGTCTTATTTTGTGAGAAACACGGTATTATTATTATTATTATTATTATTATTATTATTATTATTATTATTATTATTCCCAAAAAATAAGACCCTGTCTTATATATTTTTGCTACCAAAAAAGGCACCAGGTCTTATTTTGGGAGGATGTCATTCACTGACTAACCTCACTTGTGTGCACCGCCCCCCGGCCTCCTTTTCGCTGTCAGGGGCCTTCATGAACTTCTTCTGCAGCCAGCAAGTCTTTCCTGAAGGTCTCTGCAGCCAATAACAGAGCTCTGGATCTAGCTACAGAGGCCTTCAGGAAAGCCTTGCCAGCCTTGCTGGCTGCAGAAGAAATGGGCCAGCAAGGCAGGTGTCAGGGTGTGCGAGGCCTGGCTACAACTGTCCAAAGGTAAGTAGTAGGGCAGCTCCATCCCGCCATCCCCACCCTAGCTTAATTTTTACCTGTGCACTCTGGAGTGGGTGGGATCTTAATCAGGGCTTATTTTGGGGGTAGGGCTTATATTGGGCGCATGTGTAAAAATCAAGCTAGGACTTACTTTCAGGGTAGGCCGTATTTTTAGGGAAACGGTATTATTATTATTGTTGTTGTTGATGGTGGTGATGATGGTTGCACAGTTAGCTAGGTGTTCAGACTGGATATGGCATTTTTATAACATATTGGGTTCTTCCTAGGGATCTAGGATAGGGTGATATTGTTTGATGATGTGAAAGATATTATCGCAGGATTATGAACTGTTCCAATTATAGCTGACTTTTGGTATTGACTGATGGTGATTTTGTCAATGTCAGCAGTGTTCAAGATGTTGCTCAAGCAGAGGTGCTCCAGATGTTTTAGAATTGTGCCTCAGGTGACTATTTGGACTATTTTTGCTTTGTTTGCTACAGTCATTTTATTTCTATTTGCAAATCTTTGTATTTTGTGATTTTTCCCAGTTCTTTCTCTTCTCTCTCTCCAAGTACCACAACATTAACTAACCAGATTTTGTCCTTCTTAGAACAAAGTTGTGAAGTCTTGGATGTTTTGTGGAAGGTGCTTGTATGTTTGAATTTGGGGATAAAATATCATAACCAGTGCTAGTAAATGTTGCACTTCCATGCAGGTTATTTTGATGTCTTGTCTGGAAGCGGCACCTGAAACTATTTATTTTTGTTTTATTTATTTCATTTCTTACATTACCTGTCTTTTGGATATTAATGACTTTGTGCTCCAGATAGAATCCATAGCACCTTATTTGTTGGACTATTGCTGGGGTGTCAAACTCGATTTCATTTCATTCCACATCAGGGTTGTGTTTGACCTCAGGAGAGGCGTGGCCAGGGTGGGTGTGGCCAGCTCAACATCACTCATGTCGGGTGCCTGTGGCAGCCGGAGCGCTCTGCCAGTGAAACGGCTTCCTGAGCTCCATTTTTGGCTGTGATGGCTTCCTGCAACCCTCTGCCAGCGAAAAGTGTGCAGAGTGTGGCAGCGGAGGCAATTTTTGGGACCTCAAGAATGGCCCCTGTAATACCACTCCTCCATGGGCTGCATTTGTTGCCAGTCTGCTTCCGGGTGCAATTCAAGGTGGTGGTGAATGTCTTCAAATGTCTTCATGGCATTGGGCCAGGTTACTTGAGGAACCATCTAATCTCACTGGAATTGGCCCATCTCACTCCTGCTGGCAGAGGAGGCATTCTGTGGGTCCCATCAGCCTGATAGGTTCAGCTGATGGGTCCAGGAGGAGGGCCTTCTCCTGCCCTCTAGAATATCTTGCCCCGTCCCCGATGTGATGTTGGCCCCGACCCCCCCTATTCTTTTGTAAGGACCTAAGGACATGACTCTGCCAGGTGGCTTGAGACCCCAATGGAGAACAGCATAGTGTTTGAATAACAATAGATCCCACCTCCCCTCAATCTACTCCTGCTCTTCCCACATGTCGTTATATTTTAATGTTTGATTTTAATTTACTTATGTTTTAATGTGTGTGTGTGTCTAGTCAAACAATTATTAGACAACAGGTATAAGTATAAACATGATAATAAACACATGAAATGGATACAAACAAGAAAAAAGAAACAATAGGACAGGGGCAGTAGGCACGTTGGTGCGCTTATGCACGCCCCCTACAAACCTCTTAGGAAAGGGGTGAGGTCAACAGTAGACAATCTAAGGTTAAAGTTTTTGGGGTTTGGGGAAGAAACCACAGAGTCAGGTAGAGTATTCCAGACATTGACTACTCTGTTGCTGAAGTCGTATTTCCTGCAATCAAGTTTGGTGCAGTTTATCTTTAGTTTGTATCTATTGTGTGCTCTTGTATTGTTTTGGTTGAAGCTGAAGTATTCATTGACAGGTAGGACATTGCAATATATAATTTGATGTGCCATACTTAGACCGAACCGAAGGCGGCGTAGTTCTAGGTTGTATAGGTCTAAATTTTCAAGTCTGGTGGCATAAGGTATTCTGCTACGAGTAGAGGAGTGGAGGACTCTTCTCGTAAAATATTTCTGGACTTTCTCAATTGTATTAATATCAGATATGTAATGCAGGTTCCAGACTGATGAGCTGTATTCAAGTATTGGTCTAGGAAATGTTTTGTATGCTCTAGTTAGTAGTGTGATATTACCGGAGAATTACGCAGGATTAGGTTTACAACTCTTAATGCCTTTTTGCCTATGTAGTTACAGTGGGCTCTAGCACTTAGATCATTTGAGATGAGTACTCCAAGGTCCTTGACAAAGTCTGTGTCATCAACAAGATCTTGACTATTCAGCTTGTATTTTAATTTCTGATTTTTTTTGCCAATATGTAAGACAGAGCATTTATTTGTTGAGATTTGAAGTTGCCATTCTGACACATAGTCGAGGTCTTTTTGAAGGGTAGCAGTATTGTCTGTGGTGTTGAATAGCTTTACAGCGAAAAGAATGCAGTTGCTCTTAATATGATCACATATAATGTACACATTAAATATATATACTTTGATTGTAACCCAGCCAGAGTTACCCAATGGTAAGATAGGTTTATAAATAAATTTGTAGCCTTCAGAACTCCCTTTGGTTATGGAATCAAAATGTTTTAGTAAAATTCCAAGAATTGGCAGGGGGCTTTTGCTTTTAAGAATTATTTAAGGAGTTGTACATTAAGATAGATCACAAAGATAGGAAATGATTAAAAATGTGAAAGAGATGCATTTATAAAGCCCCCATAAAAGTTGAGGTAATATTTGTATGTTGAGAAGTAAATTCCATGGTTGTGGAGTAACCATGGGGAAATCTTGGCTCTGCTGACATGTTGGAGCTAAGCTTTGTAGGATCTGAGTGGCTGGTGCTAATCAGCAAGGAGAAGGCATTTTTTTTCAGCAGTCCTTGATTCAAATCGTTTGAGGCTTTATAGATAAAGAAATCAAAATGGCTGCAACATGGTTTCTATGGAGACCAATCTGCTGCAACACTGTGTACCAGCTGAAATTCCAAAAACATGTAAGGGCAGCCCTATGTAGAACATAGTAGAGAAATAAAACTTGGATGTTATCTGTCAATGTATTACTCAGTGGTGGGATTCAATTTTTTTTTACTATTGGTTCTGTGGACGTGGCTTGGTGGGCATGGTGTGGCTTGGTGGGCATGGCAGGGAAAGGATACTCCAAAATGTAAATTGCAAAAATTAAATTAAATTTTATTTATTTTAAATAATTAAATAGAATTGTTAAATTGTCCTGCAGCCAGTTGGCCCATGGCGAGTTGGCCATGACGAGTTGTCCCGCAGTGAGTTGGCCATAATGAGTTGGCTGCAGCGAGTTGGCTGTGGCAAGTTGACCCACAATGAGTTGGCCATGATGAGTTGGCCATGATTAGTTGGCTGCAGCAAGTTGGCCATGGCGAATTGTCCCACAACAAGTTGGCCATGGTGAGTTGGCCGTAACAAATTGGCTGTGGCAAGTTGTCCCATTCCCACTGCAAGCTGATAACAATTCAGGTAGCTTCTAGTCTTTCCTTACTCCTTGTTATTATTGTCTCAACCAGGTGCTTCTTTTTTTCCTTTTAACTGAGGGTAACTTTCCTGAAACCGAGAATATCCCCAGGGTAATTTCCGCTGTGGGAAAGCACCAAAAACCTTTCCAAACTGACACCAAACAAATTGCAAATAATTTGGGGGAGGTGGAATGAGAAACTGCCTTAAAACTTTTTCCTTTCTCTCTAGAAAGAAAGAACCTGTTTGCACTACGCTGTCAAAAAACGATTTGGTTTCCTTGATTATTTGCTCATCATACTTTTAATGCCCGTTATGCTATTAGGATATCTTCTAATGGTAAGTTCCAGATCAGACAAGTATCAAATGATGCCTACAGTTATATCCATATTTATTTATTTATTTATTTATTTATTTATTTATTTATTTATTTATTTATTTATCTATCTATCTATCTATCTATCTATCTATCTATCTATCTATCTATCTATCTATCTATCGATTTATCGATTTATCTATCTATCTATTTATTTAATTTATATTGCCGCCTATTTGCCCATGGCGACTCGAGGCGGCTTACACAATGTAAAACCATATTTAAAAAAATAAAAATAAAAAAGCAATAAAAACTAACAAAAAGAATCAAATAAATTAATAAAGTACAACAGAACAAAATTTGGGAAAAACACACAAAAAAAGAAAAAAAAAGAAAAATATGCTCTGTTCTTTCTACCATCTAATTATGTTTGTCGTAGTTACATGTTTTAAGTTTAGATTCAACTCAGCAAGGCGTTTTGGGCTCTAGGGGGACCATCATTCTCTTTCCTGATTCAAAGAGGTAACTCTGATTCATCTTGATGAACCACTTCGTATTGTTTCAATGTGAAAATTAGTTCTTGCACAATACAGAGCCAACCACAGAACCACAGAAAAGGGAGTTCCGGTGAAGCAATGTTTGTGGGATCACAGGGTGAATAATGGAATCGCTCACCCTGACTACGAATTGGGAAATTGCAATTAGGGGGGCATAGGATTAGATGCATCCTGATAAATGTATAAGAGAAGGAGAGAGTCAGCTAATAAAAGACCTTCTCTTATACATTTATTGGCTGAGAACATCTATGTTCTCTTAAACTTCCCCATATTAAACGTTCTCAAAAAATAATTAGGAAATCTGATTAGCTGCCAAGTTCTGTCCTAAGAAACTATGGATTATGCTAAGTCTGTTCAGATCTTTTCATAATGTTTGCGGGATCACAGGATGCATCTAATCCTATGCCCCTAATTGCAATTTCCCAATTCATAGTCAGGGTGAGCGATTCCATTATTCACCCTGTGATCCCACAAACATTGCTTCATCGGGACTCTCTTTTCTGTGGTTCTGTGGTTGGCTCTGTATTGTGCAAGAACTAATTTTCACATTGAAACGATACAAAGTGCTTCATCGAGATGAATCAGAGTTACCTCTTTGAATCAGGAAAGAGAATGATGGTCCCCCTAGAGCCCAAAATGCCTTGCTGAGTTCCAATAATGTTCCATTTTTTTTCCTTTCTCTCCCCTAAAATCTACTAAACAGATTTCTAAAAGTAAGCAGAATGAACACCTCATCAAGATGCTACTTAGAGCTGGTGCATGTGTCAATGCTCAAGATGATGTAAGTGCATCTATTCATGTAATCTAGATGACAGTTTGGGTGGTAGCTGGATGTGACCCATAAAAATCTTTTCATTTTCCTAAGGATGAGGCAGAATCATTTTCCCCACTTATGATTTCCCCTAGATCAGGCCTGTCAAACCGGAGGCCTGGGTGGTGATGGATGCATCACGTGTAGACCAGGCCCACCCCGGCTCCACAAAGCCAAAAAAAAAACACGTTGTGATACCTCACATGCCCTATATGGAGAAAAAAAATGGAAGGAATTGCTTCCTTCTTTTTGTTTGGAACCAAAGTCAGCCAGCTTAGATGAGATCAATCAGGGTCAAGTAGACTAAAATATTACACCTTACCACCCTTTCAGACTGTCTCCAACTTTGCCATTTCCTAGGCAAATTGTTCAGCTGTTGTTGTTTTTTTTTGGGGGGGGGGTGGTGTTTTTCTTCACAAAAAAAAAAGCAGCAAAGCAACCAGGGAAAATAGGATCCTATTAGATGCAGTTGGCTGGCTGCCAGTTGTGCCTTTCCACTTATCAACTGAGTGGTTCAGTGTTGGAGAAGTACATCAATCAGGATGCTTGTGCCGCATGACAAAATTACCACAGAGGGTTTGAAGTGTGAGGCTTGTAGTTGTGTGAAAGTGCTATTAGATTTATATTGTAACAGTTTTACATGCAATAGGATAATTTAACATGTTTTCTCAAGGGTTATTATACAGAATGAGGATGCCTTCCAAATACTGCAGAGGTCTACTACCTAGCCATGTAGTTAGGTTGCAGGTACTGTTCTTAAAAAAAGAAGGTGAAATAGCTTCTTTTTCGTTAAAACCCCAAAGCAAAACAAACAGAAGAGTCCACGAAGACTTCAAACAGAAGAGTCCACAAAGACCTTTATAAAAGAATTGTGTCTCCTGAACAATTATGGTTTACTTCTGTTAGAACGTTGTGGTTTCACCTGCTCCAACTCTCTAATTAAAACCACACAATATTGCATAGTGGGGTAAAACCTTATTTTTATTTCAGTTTGTATGTTGGGAATAATATAGGACTAGACTTTTGAATCTGTCCTGGTACAATATTGTACTCAGCTTCAGGATTATGATGGAATAATATGGTTTTTCAAATCATTTTAATGCAATTAAAGAATACAGGTGAATACTTACAGAAAAAAATCCTAATTCTTGAACTAATTCAAAAACAATTAATAGGCTATGTAAATTCATCCTTGGTTGCAATTTAATGCAACATTTGAAGAAGTTGCTAAATTTTATTTTTACTGTTGCAACCCAATGTAGACTGAGTTTATGAATTATGATGGTTTTGTTTTGATATTTTTAATTTAATTTATTTTTAATTTTTTAAGTTAACTTATTTTATTTATGGAGCCATTTTGCAGTAGAGTCATACATCAATGGCCAATGTATAAATGAATGAAACAACAGAGCAAAAGTATAAATATATGATAATTCAAGAGCTTGCAAGAAATAATTCCTTTTTTAATTTTATACTTACTGAGAAGTATTTTAGGTAAAGGTACAACTTATTCCTGAACAATATGTATTATGTTTTTCCCCCTCTAGTCAGGACGGACTGCCCTCCACTATGCTTGTGAAATGAAGAATCAATCCATCATTCCATTATTAGTTGAAGCAGGTGCTGACCTTTCCATAAAGGACAAGGTATGGTAAACTAGTCTTATTATGATTTTGATCTCTAGCTCATCCTCTGTGATTTGGACTATTCCTCTACTAAGAAAGAGGAATCTATTTATGAACCATGGTGATGCAGTGGTTAGAGTGCAGTACTGCAGGCTACTTCTACTGACTGCCAGTTGCCTACAATTTGCAGATTGAATCTCACCAGGCTCAAGGTTGACTTATCCTTCCATCCTTCCAAGGTGGGTAAAATGAGGACTCAGTTTGTTGGGAGCAATATGCTGACTCTGTAAACCACTTAGAGAGGGCTGTAAAGCACTGTAAAGTGGTATATAAGTCTAAGCACTATTACTGTTGCTATCTTAGAAAAGAAAAAAAATAAGTGGGGCTCTTTTCTACCAGGGGCAGTACAGTGACTAAGATGCTGGGCTTCTCAGCTGGAAAGTTGACAGCCAGGGTAGAAGACCCAAATGCTGTGTGACAGGGTGAGCTTTCATTATCATCACCTCAGCTCCTGCCAACTTAGCAGTGCTTAACCATGCAAATGCAAGTAGATAAATAGGTACCACTTTGATGGGAAAGGTTTCTGTGTTCTGTACTTCCACATGGGCCACATGATGGCAGAAGCATCTCTCAGACAATGCAGGATCCCTAGCTGAGAATTGGAGATGAGCATTGACACCTTGAGTCAGTCACAACTGAACAGGAGAACCTTAAGTTTAGATTCAACTCAGCAAGGCGTTTTGGGCTCTAGGGGACCATCATTCTCTTTCCTGATTCAAAGAGGTAACTCTGATTCATCTTGATGAACCACTTCGTATTGTTTCAATGTGAAAATTAGTTCTTGCACAATACAGAGCCAACCACAGAACCACAGAAAAGGGAGTTCGGTGAAGCTAATGTTTGTGGGATCACAGGGTGAATAATGGAATCGCTCACCCTGACTATGAATTGGGAAATTGCAATTAGGGGCATAGGATTAGATGCATCCTGATAAATGTATAAGAGAAGGAAAGAGTTAGCTAATAAAAGACCTTCTCTTATACATTTATTGGCTGAGAACATCTATGTTCTTTTAAACTTCCCCATATTAAACGTTCTCAAAAAATAATTAGGAAATCTGATTAGCTGCCAAGTTCTGCCCTAAGAAACTATGGATTATGCAAAGTCTGTTCAGATCTTTTCATAATGTTTGCGGGATCACAGGATGCATCTAATCCTATGCCCCTAATTGCAATTTCCCAATTCATAGTCAGGGTGAGCGATTCCATTATTCACCCCGTGATCCCACAAACATTGCTTCATAGGAACTCCCTTTTCTGTGGTTCTGTGGTTGGCTCTGTATTGTGCAAGAACTAATTTTCACATTGAAACGATACAAAGTGCTTCATCAAGATGAATCAGAGTTACCTCTTTGAATCAGGAAAGAGAATGATGGTCCCCCTAGAGCCCAAAATGCCTTGCTGAGTTCCAATAATGTTCCATTTTTTTTCCTTTCTCTCCCCTAAAATCTACTAAACAGATTTCTAAAAGTAAGCAGAATGAACACCTCATCAAGATGCTACTTAGAGCTGGTGCATATGTCAATGCTCAAGATGATGTAAGTGCATCTATTCATGTAATCTAGATGACAGTTTGGGTGGTAGCTGGATGTGACCCATAAAAATCTTTTCATTTTCCTAAGGATGAGGCAAAATCATTTTCCCCACTTATGATTTCCCCTAGATCAGGCCTGTCAAACCGGAGGCCTGGGTGGTGGTGGATGCATCACGTGTAGACCAGGCCCACCCCGGCTCCACAAAACCAAAAAACAACAACGTTGTGATACCTCACATGCCCTATATGGAGAAAAAAATGGAAGGAATTGCTTCCTTCTTTTTGTTTGGAACCAAAGTCAGCCAGCTTAGATGAGATCAATCAGGGTCAAGTAGACTAAAATATTACACCTTACTACCCTTTCAGACTGTCTCCAACTTTGCCATTTCCTAGGCAAATTGTTCAGCTGTTTTTTTTTTTGGGGGGGGTTGTTTTTCTTCACAAAAAAAAAAGCAGCAAAGCAACCAGGGAAAATAGGATCCTATTAGATGCAGTTGGCTGGCTGCTAGTTGTGCCTTTCCACTTATCAACTGAGTGGTTCAGTGTTGGAGAAGTACATCAATCAGGATGCTTGTGCCGCATGACAAAATTACCACAGAGGGTTTGAAGTGTGAGGCTTGTAGTTGTGTGAAAGTGCTATTAGATTTATATTTTAACAGTTTTACATGCAATAGGATAATTTAACATGTTTTCTCAAGGGTTATTATACAGAATGAGGACGCCTTCCAAATACTGCAGAGGTCTACTACCTAGCCATGTAGTTAGGTTGCAGGTACTGTTCTTAAAAAAAGAAGGTGAAATAGCTTCTTTTTCGTTAAAACCCCAAAGCAAAACAAACAGAAGAGTCCACGAAGACTTCAAACAGAAGAGTCCACGAAGACCTTTATAAAAGAATTGTGTCTCCTGAGCAATTATGGTTTACTTCTGTTAGAACGTTGTGGTTTCACCTGCTCCAACTCTCTAATTAAAAACCACACAATATTGCATAGTAGGGGTAAAACCTTATTTTTATTTCAGTTTGTTTGTTGGGAATAATATAGGACTAGACTTTTGAATCTGTCCTGGTACAATATTGTACTCAGCTTCAGGATTATGATGGAATAATATGGTTTTTCAAATCATTTTAATGCAATTAAAGAATACAGGTGAATACTTACAGAAAAAAAATCCTAATTCTTGAACTAATTCAAAAACAATTAATAGGCTATGTAAATTCATCCTTGGTTGCAATTTAAAGCAACATTTGAAGAAGTTGCTAAATTTTATTTTTACTGTTGCAACCCAATGTAGACTGAGTTTATGAATTATGATGGTTTTGTTTTGATATTTTTAATTTAATTTAGTTTTAATTTTTTAAGTTAACTTATTTTATTTATGGAGCCATTTTGCAGTAGAGTCATACATCAATGGCCAATGTATAAATGAATGAAACAATAGAGCAAAAGTATAAATATATGATAATTCAAGAGCTTGCAAGAAATAATTCCTTTTTTAATTTTATACTTACTGAGAAGTATTTTAGGGTAAAGGTACAACTTATTCCTGAACAATATGTATTATGTTTTTCCCCCTCTAGTCAGGACGGACTGCCCTCCACTATGCTTGTGAAATGAAGAATCAATCCATCATTCCATTATTAGTTGAAGCAGGTGCTGACCTTTCCATAAAGGACAAGGTATGGTAAACTAGTCTTATTATGATTTTGATCTCTAGCTCATCCTCTGTGATTTGGACTATTCCTCTACTAAGAAAGAGGAATCTATTTATGAACCATGGTGATGCAGTGGTTAGAGTGCAGTACTGCAGGCTACTTCTACTGACTGCCAGTTGCCTACAATTTGCAGATTGAATCTCACCAGGCTCAAGGTTGACTTATCCTTCCATCCTTCCAAGGTGGGTAAAATGAGGACTCAGTTTGTTGGGAGCAATATGCTGACTCTGTAAACCACTTAGAGAGGGCTGTAAAGCACTGTAAAGTGGTATATAAGTCTAAGCACTATTACTGTTGCTATTTTAGAAAAGAAAAAAAATAAGTGGGTCTCTTTTCTACCAGGGGCAGTACAGTGACCCAGTGGTTAAGATGCTGGGCTTCTCAGCTGGAAAGTTGACAGCCAGGGTAGAAGACCCAAATGCTGTGTGACAGGGTGAGCTTTCATTATCATCACCTCAGCTCCTGCCAACTTAGCAGTTCTTAACCATGCAAATGCAAGTAGATAAATAGGTACCACTTTGATGGGAAAGGTTTCTGTGTTCTGTACTTCCACACGGGCCACATGATGGCAGAAGCATCTCTCAGACAATGCAGGATCCCTAGCTGAGAATTGGAGATGAGCATTGACACCTTGAGTCAGTCACAACTGAACAGGAGAACCTTTAAACCTTCTTTTCTACCATTTTCCAAGATTTTCCTCTTCTAGTTTGCTAATTGAGGAAAATGTGAATATTTGTATTACGAATTAATGTATTACAAGCAATTACATTTGGAGATTTTGATCCAGGTTATGTTGGCCAGAAATGGCTGATGTTCAAAACCACATGGAAAATGCCAACAAGCAAGAAAAGTAGCAAGAAAAAATAGCAAAAAGGGGGAAAGAAATGATAAAAAGGAATTAAAACTAGTTATGCAACATTCATCAATATTTTAAAAATTAATCCACTTACTATCGATCATGTGTAAGCAAACCAGCACTCCCCTTGTAGCTTTTTGATGAGAACATTCAGAATCATTTGCTATGAAGATTAAAATTAGCAATCCTAGCTACCTATGCTGGTCGTAGATAATTTTAAGTTTCCCATAGGGAGAATAATATTTAAAGCAGTTAGACCCCTTTAACAATTTTAATAAGGCAGTTAAAAAATGAACAGCGGTAGATGCAAGCACTTCATATTGACTCATCCATACCAAACTTCCAATAACACAGTTAAAAATTAACATGGAACATAAAGTCCAGCGAAAGCATTCAATTACATGTATAACATGTGTGAACACCGATTAGTGATGAAACCTTACGCCCACAGAAGGCACAGATTAACATACGGTTGTTTCTGCATATTCAAGAGAGGCTTCACTCAATTGATGGCAACCGCTTCAGTGAACCACAGAAAATGAGAGTTCCTATAATGCAATAAACTCTGAATGCGATATTTGGATCAACCTGGTGACCCGTAGCTAGTCATGTCTTGTGGTAGCAGAAGAGGCATTTTATGGCCATGATTTGAAAATAATATTGTTTAGCAATAGCTTAGCAGAAGTAAGTGATATTTTAGACGTGTACCTGTATGCCCCCACCCTAATAAAATAATATCATAAAATACTATTCAAATGTTTCCTCTGTGTGAAAGTCAATCACTATACAAGGAGTTTTATTTCTCACTGATAAGGCGCAAGTCACTTTTTGTCATATAGGTAGGAAGCATCACTTACCTTTTGATCAAAATTCTTTTAGTTTGACCTAACATTGAAGAGATTGGCTTCAAGTGATAATCTTACCTGTATTACCATTAGCTACTGGTTTCAGACTATCTGGACAATTTCCAACATTTCTCAAATAAAGCTTTCCACAAGCTTCTAAAATTTGCACTGAAAAGATTCATCAAAATTTTGAAGCAAATAGAGGAAAGTTCTAATAGTAGATTAACACAATTATGTAACCACAATGGAGGTGGTCATTCGATTAACATCAGATCCCACTTCCTTCCCCCTCAACCTGCCCCTGTCCTCCCCATCTTTAATTGGATTGTAGTATTTGGCTTGTTTTAACTTATTTATGTTTTGTTATATTTATATTTATCATTCATGATTATGAGCCACCCAGAATTACCTTGTGGTTAGAAAGGTGGCCAAAGAAAGAGAAAGAAAAAAAAGAAAGATTATTACTGCCTCCCAGAACTTGTAATATTTGCTTCAAGAGTCATTATTGGATTCTATCAAAAATGAAACTATTCTGCATAAGTTACAATGAAATAACTGTCTTCTTGGCAATAGTACTCTTGCAAATATCTAAAGTTGGTCAAGTTAACTATCTATGGAGATTCTCAGTCATGGTTGTCCCAAAGGTGCTTTGGCAACTGGACTTTCTTTTTTTTCTTTGAGGATGTTTGCTTTTCATCTAAGAAGCTTCTTCAGCTCTGGCTGGATGGTGGGGAATGGAATCCAGTCAGAGCTGAGGAAGCTTCTTGGATGAGAAGAGAAACTTCTCCAAAGAAAAACAAGAAAATCCGGTTGCTTCTTGAGAAAGCACCTTTGGATTGGCCAAGTTAGATTTTATATATATTGATGCTTTCTTCATTTACTATTTTCACTTTTGTTGATTTTATCTCTTTATTTCAGGATGGAGAGACTCCATTGGACATGGCAAGAAGATTAAAGTTCCTCAACATAGAACATATATTAAAGAAGGATTCCTAGATCGCTGCATCAGACATTGTCAGAAAAGCTTCAACCCATGGGGCCAATTCATTGTGATAAATGTAACTCCTTTTACAATTTCAAGTGACATCAAGCAGCCAATAAGCTTATGCAAAAGAAAACCATGGGTATCATGGGTGATGAATTCAAAATGATAGCGGTTAATTTTGTAAGCATCCAAATATTATTTTTATTTTCATGATCATTTTCTTGCTAAAGTGCAAAGTTTGCAAGAGTATAAGTCAGTGTTTTTTCAAACCTGCCAACTTTAAGATGTGTGGACTTCAATTCCCAGAATTCCCCAGCTAGTTGAAATCTGCACAGTGGTTATGAATTTGAAAATCATTGAGACATATTATTAGGTCATATTATTGATTTCATTGGTATTACATTGTGCTATTTATATGTGTTGTAATCCAAAACAGATTTAGCAATAAAGATCTGTTGTAAATTGACTTTTGGTCTGCCAGAAGGTATGTGTCTATTTTGTTTTGAATATATAGAATAGTAATAGAACAAGGAGACAATGCGCTTTCACTCCTGGGAGTTGCCAACTTCACATGGGAATGGAGACAGAACAGCCACACCCCACTAATTCCTTTTACCTTTGTTATTTATTTTTTGAGCAGAATGACACAATCTCTTTAAATCAGGGGTGTCCAACCTTGGCAACTTTAAGACTTGTGGACTTCAACTCCCAGAATTCCTCAGCCAGCTTTGCTGGCTGAGGAATTCTGGGAGTTGAAGTCCACAAGTCTTAAAGTTGCCAAGGTTGGACACCCCTGATTTAAATGTTGAAGAATACTCAAAGGCATTCAAATAAACCTTGTTGAGATTTTCCTGCTTGTCTTAGTTCTACTCTTTATTGCCAATTTATCTCCTATTTCATTTCCTCGTTGTTAGTTTTTTATTCTTCTCATTTTACAGACTGCTTTTCTACGACTTTCTGGTTGTGGACATTAATAAAGAAATGGACACATTCTATTAAGACAGGGAGAGATCCAAAAAGTATTTGTGTTAGGCAGTGAGGTTGCACCGCAACATTTTTTTTGCCGATGTATCACTATCTCCATCTGCAGCTCCATCTCTGTCTTCATTTCTGTACAGGGTGGTATGCATTAAAAATGGAAATCCTTTAAGTATTAAACAAAACTGTGAAAACCATAGTAAAACTCAGAATTAAAACCACCCAAAACTAATAAATACAATGACTAAAAGCCAGTCTAACAACATGAGCCTTTATAATTCTTTCAAAGACCTCTAAGAGGCTAGACTTTGATTTTCTGGTGGTTTCTCTTTCTAATATAGCTTGCCCAGAGTAATTTTGGAATCAGGGTCTTCTAATTCTCACCAGTCAATCAATGAAAGCTACAAGAAATCCCTTCCTGAATTTAGGGTAACAAAATTAGAAGGCTCATTAGAGGTTGTTGACAGATGTCTGGGAACTCTTCTGATTCTTTTAATGAACAGGAAAAAAAATCACCTCAGTATTTTATATTTTACCCAGAAGCATATCAGCCAACTATGATAAGTTCTTAAGCTGGTATACTTAAGAACAAACATAACACAGTCTCCTTTAACAGATCAACAACCAATCTCGCTGCTGCATCTTGAATTAACTGAACTGTCCAAGGTATATATTGTAATAGTTACATTACCACTTTGTACAATAGTGTTTAGTGTCCTTGACTTACAACTGCAATTGAGCCCAAAATTTCTGTTGTTAAGTGAGTTATTTGTTAAGCGAAGTTTGCTCCATTTTATGAACTTTCTTGCCACAGTTGTTAAGTGAATCATTGAAGTTGTTAAATCCGAACAACATCCCAAAAAAATCTAATTAAAAATGCAATCTGGGTTTAGCATAGTCTTTGCATTAGACATACTAATCTTTAAATATTAAGAGTGCAATATTTTATATACAACCAAGCAAGGCATGTAATAATAGACACAATTTCTATAGAAAGCTTCACTACTCAATAGTATAGTATCTATACTGATTGTGTATGAGAATTTAATTTGTTTCTCAATTGTAGAGTAATAAGATAAAGAATTCAGAGGAGATGGGAACAGTTTGAAGAACTGATTTGTTAATGTAAATACTATTTGGAGAAATAGTGTTAAGTCAAGTTGCAAATATTTATTCAACTAATTAATCAATTCAGCTGCATTAAGACTTCAAGGTGTGTTTTTAAATTGTCATCATACAACATGCTTTCTATGTACATCACTGCTGAGGAATCATGGATATCTTTTCATTATCTCAATGATACGCATGTACATAACCTCAGTTGCATCAAGTCCCCAAATGTAATCTAGATGTTGCCATTCAGGAACATGTTGGTGATATATGACGTTACTAAGCCGTGCTATTAATGCCTTGACATCTTTTATGTTCACAAATAAGTCATTTCCACCAGACCAGAGTGCAACAGGTATTTTTATATCTTCTATCTTGTATACAGGAGGAGTCATCTGGGAAGAAAAGCAACAAATCTGAATAATTAGTCAAAAACTGAAGGAAGACATTGCAAATTACCACTTTAAAAAAAGTTGGTGAGCAAGCAGACTAATAGGAATTCAGTGCAAACACTAAACCTGTGATGAAACTGAAGGGTATGGGTGTGTGTGGTTTATATGTTTTTTTTTAATTCTGATGTTTCTCTTCAATACATAGCTGATTAGTTCAGCGGCCCAGAAAGGAAGAACATTCTGCCATTGGTCCAAAAGAGAACATACTGTTAGGAATATAAGTCACCTAACAGGTATTTGGGTTAGAATTATATAAACCAGGATAAACATTTTAGTACTATGTCTTTAAGAGATTGCAAAAAATGCAATTGGGTGTGGTTTCTCAAACGGCCATAAGATGGAGCCAGAAACCTGGTTTGTTTAGTCTGAGTCTCAGAAGAGAGTGTTTCCTTCTGTTGGAAATATTGCTCCATTTCTTCTAATTGACTGATATTACTGGATTTAATGTAAGTCTGATACTGAACTGTTTTTGACACTGGAATTTGATATTTGGATTATCCCTGGATTGAAAACTGACTGATTTTACCTATGAATGACTTTGGACTGCCTATTTTGGACTTTGCTTAAACTTTCTGGAAGTAAAAACCTACATTTACTGTACAGTGTAACCTACATCTGTGTACTGTGTGTGTATTATTCAAACACTTCTCTCAAATACGTCTCCCTGTATGCGCTCATTCTCCTAACAGGGAATTACCTCAACACTGGTTATGGGCCCAGACCATACCAGGCTCAGATAACTGAGAGTTAGTGTGAATGCACAGTACTGTATACAGACAGCTGTTTACTGTTTAATTGTGGTTTACTATCCTGGTAAAGATGGCACAAGTCACTTCAATATGTCTATCACTGATAACCCAGTTGGATGGAACAAACTATGTTTCCTGGTCTATGAAATGCAGTCTACTTCTGCGTAAAGAAGGTTTATGTAATATAGTTCAAGACCCACCAGATGTAAATGCTTGGGATCCAGAAAATGAGGACGATGCCAAGAAGCTTGCTGACTTTAAACAGAACAACGAACAAGCTCTTTGTATAATTGGACTAACACTGAGTGACCAGCAGCTAGTCCATATTCGTGGAGAAGAGTCTGCTGCTAGGTGTTGGGAGAATCTGAAGAGGATTTATGTTCGTGACAGTGTAGGTGCACACATACATCTTACACGTAAACTGTTTAGAACACGTCTTCTAAAAGGTGGAGATATGTTAGCTCATTTAAACTTCATGAAAAGAACTTTTCAAGAGCTACATGAAAAAGAACTGATATTTTCAGAGCTGCATCAAGTTTACATCATTCTTTCCTCATTGGATGAAAGTTATGATGATTATGTATCTTCACTGGAAGTACTGCCCAGAGATAAACTGACATTGACTGACATAACTGGAAGGTTGTTAGAAGAAGCAAGAAGACGGCTGGATAGGGACCGACTGAGGAAGGAACAACCACAAGAAGAGGATTTATCTTCAACTGCCTATACTGTTAGGAAATGTTTTTCTTGTGGGGCTAGGGGACATATAGCTAAATTCTGTAAGAAAGGAAAACAACAGAATACTAGTAAACACCAGAAGGCTAAGAAGAATGTTAGTTTAGCTATGTCTAGCAATTCAACTGTAAACCATGATTTGTGGGTTGTTGATAGTGGAGCATCACAGTGCATTACTAAAGATAGAAAAAGGTTTATAAAGATGTCCACGAGTAAACAACATGTATCATTGGCAAATGGATGGAAGATTAAAGCATCAGGTGAAGATACTGCATATTGTTCTTGTATAAACAAACATTTAACTATGTTATATGTACCTAAACTGAAATTTAATTTGCTATCAGTAAGGGATTTAATTAATCTTGGTTATGTAGTAACCTTTAGGGGAGATAACTGTATAATAGAGAAAGAGGGTAAAAGTGTCACTGCTACTTTAAAGAATGATTTATATGTAATACATGATGACCAGTTGAAGATGGCTAACTCAGTTTATAACAATGTTAAGCCACATGATGAATGTATACATTTACTGCATAGACGTCTAGGGCACATTAATTTCAAAATGCTCAAACAAACTGTTGAATTGTCAGAGGGAATAAAATTGAAACCCTGTAGCAAGTATTTACACTGTAATGCTTGTAGTCAAGAAAAAAGTAAGGTTACTCCAGCAAACAGACTTAATGGGTTTAAGACCAAAGAACCTTTAGAGGTTGTGTTTGCTGACATAATTGGTCCTAAAAAACCAAGTTTAGGAGGTGCCTGTTATATTTTGAGTATAATGGACCATTACTCACGATATGGTTTCTGCTATCTTATGAAAAACAAAACAGAAACATTCCAACATTTCTTTAATTGGCTAAGGTTTGCTGAGAGAAAAATGAAAAGTAAAGTAATTACTTTAGTTACTGATAATGGGACTGAGTTTGTTAACAAAAGATTCCAAACTATGCTGAAATTGGCTGGTGTTGAGCATAAACGTTCTGCACCTTACAGACTACAACATAACTTGTTTATAGAACGAAGAGGGCAAACATTACAAGCCATGGCTCGCACTATGTTATCTGATTCAGGTTTACCTGAAACACTGTGGGGTGAAGCCATAATGTGTAGTAACCATGTTTTAAACAATGTAGTTAATACAACAACTGGTGAATTGCCATTCACTCGTTGGCATGGCAGAAAACCAAATTTAAGTTACCTACACACATTTGGAGCTCCAGCATGGGTGCATATTCCCTCACAAGTAAGACTGAAAGGGCAACATAGAGCTAAGAAGTTATTTTTTGTGGGTTATGAGGCCAACCATAGATCATTTAGATTCTGGGATCAAGGCACAGCTCATGTTTATTGTAGTGCTAGTGCAAAATTTCTCAAGCACGTTGGGTGGGATAAACTGGAACAGGAATCCAGCAATGATATTATTATTGACACCCAAATAGTCCCTAAAGATGATATCAGTAAACAACAAATAGCCATTAAAGAGGAAGAACAGGAAGAAGTAGGAGAACAGGCACAGGAGGAGGTAGAAGAACAGGAGCAGGTGGCACAGGAAAGTCCACCAGTAAGCCCTGTATTACCAAGATGTTCAACCCGAGTAACACGACCACCTGATAGATATCAGGCTAGTGTTGTATGCCAAGTGAATACAGTTCCAAGTAATTATAGTGAACTCAAAATGTATCCTGCTAAGGATCAGGCTGCTTGGCAGAAAGCAATGGATAAGGAACTGGAATCATTAAAAAGACTGGAGGTATGTGAAAACGTTAAGTTACCACCAGGTAAACATGCTATAGGATGTAAATGGATATATAAGCTAAAGACAGGTGTAGATGGGACTGTTACCCATAAAGCCAGGTTAGTAGCACAAGGGTTCAATCAGACAGCAAATGACTATGATGAGGTGTTTGCAGGCTGAAGGCTATTACATTAAGGGCAGCATTAGTGTGGGCAGCTAAAGAGAAATACATTGTAAATCTTTTGGATGTAGAGACAGCATATCTGCATGCACCATTGCAACACACTATATATTTAAAGAAACCTTTAGGTCTCAAAAATGATAATACTGATAATAATGATTGCTGGAAATTCAAAAAGAGTCTTTATGGTTTGAAGCAATCAGGATATGAGTGGAACCAATGTATAGTCAAAGAATTAACTAAAATAGGTTTTGTAGCTGGCATGGCTGATCCATGTTTGTTTAAAAGAGAAAGTAATGGTGTAATGTCATTATTGCTATTGTTTACTGATGACATAGCATTAATCACCAAAACTGAACAAGAAGCTACTGAGATAATTTCACTATTGGAAAAGAAATTTAAGATAAAACAATTAGGAGAAATCAAACAATATCTTGGTTTAAAGATAGATAGAATTAGGGGAGGATACAAGATCTCACAGGCAGATAAAATTAACCAATTACTAAAAAGTTTTAAAATGGAACTTTGTAAGCCGGCTAAAACACCGATGAGCCAGGAGTTTAGCCATACTGATGTACAAAGTCCTATTTTTGATAAGAACATTTATCAGTCTTTAATTGGTAGTTTATCTTATCTCAGTAATTGGTCAAGGCCAGATATTGCATACTGTGTTAATCAATTAGCGAGATTTAATGCTGAGCCAACTGAAAGGCACTGGCAAGCTGCTAAACGTGTGTTAAGATATCTAAAACAAACAATGCATTATGCATTGTATTTGGAGCCAAAAGATGAACTGAATTTGACTGCATATGCTGATGCAAGTTTTGCTACAGACATAAATACAGGAAAATCTACATCGGGTACTGCTGTATTATTGGGAAAAGCATTGATTGGATGGAGATCTATTAGACAGAAACATCTAAGTTTGTCAACAATGGAGGCTGAATTCTCATGTTTGTCTTTATTATGTAAAGATTTAGTTTTGTATAAACAATTATTAATTGATATGGGAATTAATGTAACAGATTCTATTGTTTACGAAGATAACCAATCAGCAATACAGATGGCTTCAAATATTGCTGTTAAAACAAGAACGAAACACACAGATTTAAGATATTTAAATGTGAGACAATGTGTGCAAAGTAAGATGATTAAGCTAGAATACTGTATGTCAGAAAACAATATAGCAGATCATTTTACAAAGGCCCAAGGCTCTATAAAGCATAAGGCTAGCTGTGAAGATTATGGACTTAGAATGTAAGGTTGTATATATTATCTTACCCAAAAGAGGAGAATGTTAGGAATATAAGTCACCTAACAGGTATTTGGGTTAGAAATATATAAACCAGGATAAACATTTTAGTACTATGTCTTTAAGAGATTGCAAAAAATGCAATTGGGTGTGGTTTCTCAAACGGCTATAAGATGGAGCCAGAAACCTGGTTTGTTTAGTCTGAGTCTCAGAAGAGAGTGTAAGTGTATCTCTGTTTCCTTCTGTTGGAAAGTATTGCCGTTGCTCCATTTCTTCTAATTGACTGATATTACTAATTGACTGATATTAATGTAAGTCTGATACTGAAGTGTTTTTGACACTGGAATTTGATATTTGGATTATCCCTGGATTGAAAACTGACTGATTTTACCTGTGAATGACTTTGGACTGCCTATTTTGGACTTTGCTTAAACTTTCTGGAAGTAAAAACCTACATTTACTGTACAGTGTATCTGTGTACTGTGTGTGTATTATTCAAACACTTCTCTCAAATACGTCTCCCTGTATGCGCTCATTCTCCTAACGGGGAATTACCTCAACACATACTAGCTTAAATTAGTCATTTGATGCAATTGCAGATGCAAAGGAACTTTGATGGTACAGTGGTTAAAGTGCAGAATTGCAGGCAAACTCTGCCCACAGCCTGAAGTTTGAACCTGATGGGGCTCAAGGATGACTCAGATTTCCATCTTTCTGAAGTTGGTAAAACAAAGACCCAGATTGTTGTGGGCAATGTGCAAATAATGCTTCCATGTTTTCAACCACCCAGAGAGTCTGTAAAGCCCTTTAGAGTGGTATATAAATCTAAATTGTCATGGCCAGAAGGGCCTTTGTGCAACTGCAAGTTGTGCATCAGGTTGTGCACCTTTCCTGGACCAATGGTCCCTACTCACAGTTACTCATGCCCTAGTCACTTCCCATCTTGATTATTGCAATGTGCTCTCCATGGGGCTGCCTTTGAAGAACATCCGGTAGATTCACTTGGTGCAAAATGCAGTGGCTTGCATGGTTTTGTGCAGACCCTGGTGTGCACATGTTTCACCTCTCCTGCGGGAGCTGCATTGGTTGCCAATTTGCTTCTGGGTGCAATTCAAGGTGCTGGTTGTCACCTTTAAAGCCCTTCATGACTTGGGACCAAGTTATCTGAGGGACCGTCTCTTGCTGGTTACATCTCCCCAACCCATTAGAGTGAGGAAGCAGGGAATGTTGCAGGTCCCACCCCTGAGGGAGATACACCTGGTGGGACCCAGAAAAAGGGCCTTCTCCATGGTGGCTCCCTCTCTCTGGAATATCATTCCCCCAGAGATTAAAACGGCCCCCTCTCTTCCAGAAGGCACTGAAGACCTGGTTCTGCTAGCGGGCCTGGGGAACCCAGAGTGGGATGGAGCCCATTAAACAGCTTGTGTGATCTGCTGTCATTGGGGCTGAGTTGGGGGATGATTTTTTTTTTAATTTATTTTCAGATTTTGTTCTATTGTACTTTATTAATTTATTTGATTCTTTTTGTTAGTTTTATTGTTTTTTTTTTTAATTTAAATATGGTTTTACATTCTGTAAGCTGCCTCGTGTCGCCATGGGCAAATAGATGGCAATATAAATTAAATAAATAAATGCTATTGTCAGTGTTCCAGCAAACCTCCATTCTATTCAATAACTCTGAGACAACCATATCTCAAAAATACCTTTATTAGGATAGTAACTGGCACATCTGTGGAATCCCAAATCTGAAAGTTTCCAGGCTTCCTACAATTTCCCAAACTACAAATCCATCCCCCCTTGGCCGTCATCACATCACATGGCCCAATCATGATCTGTCCAAAAGTAAGATCCTTATTTCATCCTGCGCCATATTCAATGATCTTGAGCTAACACAAGAATTTTATTTTGTCTACTTAGAGCTACTCAATTGAATCTACCCCCCTCCCACTTTCTCAGGCTTGTAGCGGCGTGGAAGCATCAAATCTCAGTATGGCTTCCAAAGCTGACAGCTATTTCTATTTCCATTGCTAAATGGCTTGGCTAGACAGTGTTAAATTTAGGTGTGGACTGTCTTCAGATCAGGAAGGGCAAGAAATATTTTTCTACACTTACAATCACTTTGATGACACTTTTCTTACTTTGCTCAACCTCAGCCTGAAAAATTTGAAACAAGGTACACAACAAAATTCTACCCCGCTACAACACATCCAAGAGGGAAAGCATCCTGATCTAAAAGCTACAAATGAGGAACAGCAAATGAGTATTTCACAGGAAAACTGTTTTATTTTCATACCTGGTTATATTTCTCCATATTCTTTTTCTTAGTGCCATAGTCATATGCTTGAAACACCTTTTCATTATGGAGCTAAAATGAATAGTAATTACAGAACTGAATAAAAGAATTACCAGTCATTTTGATAACATGACACCACTGCTATACAAGGTACATTGGCTTCCGGATGCAACTCAAGATGCTGGTTGTCTCCTTTAAAATTCTTCATGGCTTGGGACTGAGTTATTTATGGGACCTTCTCTCCCCAGTGGTCTCTATTCATCCCATATAGCAGGAGGGCTGCTCTGGCAGTAGTGGTCTTCAGCAGGTTCTGACCGGTTCTGGAGAACCGGTAGCAGAAATTTTGAGTAGTTCACAGAACTGGCAAATACCACCTCTGACTGGCCCCACTCTCATCTATTCTCTGCCTCCCGAGTCCCAGGTGATTAGCTGGGTTTTCTTTTGTTGCCCTGCACAGGAGAACGGAGCTGGAAAGCAGGTTAGTGGGGTGGGGAGAGAATGGGGATTTTGCAGTATCCTTCCCCCAGGAATGGGGTGGGAATGGAGATTTTACAGTATCCTTCCCCTGCCACACCCACCAAGCAGTGATGGGATTCAGCCAGTTCGCACCACTTCGGGAGAACCGATTGTTAACTTTCTGAGCAGTTTGGTGAACTGGCTGTTGAAAGAAATCATTAGGGCAGAGAACCGGTTGTTAAATTATTTGAATCCCACCACTGCCACCAAGCCACACCCACCAAGCCACACCCACAGAACCGGTAGTAAAAAAAATTGAATCCCACCACTGTGCTCTGGATACCATGAGCTGTGGGCTGGATTGGTCCCATCCATGGTGATCTTTTGCAAGACCTTTAAAATTTGGTTTGGTGTCTAAGACTGAAGTTCTGGGTGAGTGACATACTTCTATATATGTCATTAGCTCTCATTTGTACGTAAGCCAGAACAGGTTTCTTTTATAATACTATATAAATAATATTGTGTAATGAAATTGAACCATTGTAAGCAACCAATATAGCAAGCCCCGTTCTTAACTACAGTTCCTCTTTAAACCAGGACAGTCTTAACCTGGAGACTTTTGATATAAATGATAAAGATTGCAGCATAAACAGAAAAGTTGTATGCTAACATCATATGCTGAATGAGCTCAATGTAGTTCTAGATATTACAAGCCTCAGATTTTTACCCCACAAAGAGGCAGTTTTGGGCAATGTCACAAACCTTACAATTCTAGGTTGCCTTCTCTGTTCTAGTGCTCTTCTTCTTAGCCAGAATTTTTACGATAGTCACTGGCGCTTGAAATGTTTAATAAATTCACACATCGCTCTACTGCATCCAGAATTAGTAAGAAGAAACCCATATATACTATAATGATTAACAGATCTCTTCTATGTATGGTTAGAACTGAACTGAATCTATGGTACAAAACCTACCTGTTTCCAATGAAGAATATTTTGTGCCGATGTCCCAGCAGGAGAATGTGCTGCATACATGTCCATACGAGACTGAAATAAAACAATTATTCATTATAATTTCCAAATTAATTTCATCTACCATGTAACAAAAATTCAGTAAAGGCTGATTGTAAATGTGTGTGTTTATTTACATTCACAAATAGACCTAACACAATTGATGAACATCCCCAATCCAGGATACTTTCTAGTAATGTGCAGTGCAGTAGATTTAATTTTCATAATTCATCTGGAGTTAACTTATTCCTTTGCTATATAGTTACTTTGTACATTTTGAAGTTGAGTGCACATACATCATTTTTTTTTGCATGACTAGAGCCATTTGTTATCCTACAACTAACCGGAAAGATAAAGGACCAGCTCAGAATGCAATTTATGCGCTTTGTATTTTTAGTTTTCAAACAATTGTCATTTTAGTTTGCTGAGTTTTTGTAGAAGCCATTAGTTTTTGGAACAATCATGGTGCTTGATTCTTCAGTTTTATTGGCATGGCATTTGCTAAAAGCAACTTGGAAAGTTCTCAGTTCCAGTATAATGAATACAGTTACACCTTGTGTCCTAAAACTTTTGCACAAAGTTGGTTCTTTCTTCTAGGAAATCTTGAAATGCAAAGGTTAATAGTAAAGCTCAACTTTGTCTTCTTTAAAAATTTTTTTTAAAAAGGCTTTAATCTAAAGGTTAGCAAACCTTTTTTTATAAATGGCCAGATTCTATCCCCTTCCCTTTGCCTCCATGTTAGTGGCTAGCAGGTTACATCAGGCATTGGACAATGTTGGCCTGGCAAGGGCTGAACAGATAGGCCACTGCTGCCCAGAATTTCCTACTCTTATATCCCTTGGCTTTGCTCCAAACTCTCGAAGCTCACCTGAGTCTTGGGCTTTCTGATCTGCTGCCCACCCGCTCATCCATGGTTAGCTCAAAAGCCATATAAAAGCAGGTGAGGTTTGGCTTGTGGGCCATATTTTGCCTTAAGTGTTATTTTGTGTTATGAACTAACAAAAACCATTTAATAAAACTTATTAACCTCATGTTAAGCAGGCTTGAAATCCTGCACTTTGGATTGGCCCTTGGATAGCGAACTGGGATTGGTCCTCACGGAGCAACCTGATTGGCTATTAGTTTAACATCTTTCATTGGGCAAAAGTTAAGCATGTGGACACAGGTCATTGGTTAACAGGTCAGTAGCTAGCTCTATAAAAGGGCTACTGCTGCCCAAGGTTTTCGGCTCTCTGTTCTGATCCTTAATAAAGAGTTGAAGTTCACTAAGTCACTGACTCGTCTCAGTTACTTGCACCCATGCCCAGAATATAACACTGGCGACGAGGATGGGATGCAAGAGACAATAGAGCTGACTGAACACTAAAGAGCACCAAACAGAGCACGTGGCTGAACACGCACCAACAACGGCAACATGGCCAGCGGTGCTATACCACCCGCTCCATTTGACCCGGCAAACGAAGACTGGGACTCATATATGGATCGGTTCCAGATGTTTTTGGAGACCAATAACTTAAAGGACGCGACAACCGGCAAGAAACGAGCAATATTCCTGACCCATTGCGGGCCGGCCGTATTTAAAATGGCAAAATCACTTGCAAAACCGGCTGAAGTGAAATCAATGGACTGGGACGCCCTCGCTCCCCTCCTAAAGGCCCACTGTGCACCCGCAGTGCCCACACTGGTCCGAAGACATGAATTTTACCAGAGGGACCAACGGAAAAGCGAAAGTCTCGCAGACTACATCGCTGACCTCCGGAATTTGGGAGGCCTCTCTGGGTTTTCCAAACTCGAAGAAGCTTTGCGAGACCGCATAGTTCTGTGATTAGATGACCAGACGGTGCAAAGCAAGTTCATGGCCAAAGGGGACATCGATCTTGCCGATGCCATCGCAGACGCTACTGCAGCAGAAGCAACCAGGAAGTCGGCCGCTCGAATGCGCCGCACCAACGCACCGCTCCATCAACTCGCGAATGACACCTCGCCTCGCCCCGAGAGGCACTCAACAACGGCGCATCATGAAGACCTGGAATCCCCATCAGAAAGTAATGAGGAAGAGGTCAACTGACTCCCGTCTGAACGAGACCAACAAAACCAATGATTCCCGCAACAATGCGCGGGTTGTGGGGCAAACCACCCATGATCCGATTGCAAATTCCTCGACGCACTCTGCCATTCCTGTGGAAAAAGAGGCCACATTGCAAAGGTCTGCAGAAGCAAGCGAGGGTCCAGTCCCAAGCGCAGGGAGAATAACTGCAGCCAGTCTTCGGGATTCGCACCCGCGAATCGGAACCACCCGAACCACCAATGGAACAACCACTCCTACAGAAATAAAGCACCTGCCTCTTCAACGAGACGGGAAGAGGCACACCAAACAATTACCATCGGCCACGCTACATCCTTAGATGCAAGAAAGATCCGAGTGAAGGTCGCCATCGAGAACCAACCTTGCGTGATGGAAGTCGACTCGGGGTCGTCCCTCTCAATGGTTTCCTGGAAAACCTTCAAGCAACTAATCCCGGCCATCCGTCCTCAGGACCTCAGCCCCCAAAGGATCATACTCAAGGATTACCAGGGCAACAGAATCCCGGTCGTCGGTTCCAGCCAAGTCCAAGTCTCTTTCAAGAATCGAATCGCATCACTACCGCTGACTGTCGTCGATCGTGACCGGCCTAGCTTATTAGGCCTACAATGGTTCGCCCCGCTCGGGATCGAGGTAGCCAGCGTCCACCGAGCTGAGAGCAACGACTGGGAGGAGTCTCTCGTCCAAGAATTCCAGGACGTTTTTTCAGACGGACTAGGCAAGTACAAGGGGACCCCAATATCGTTTAACCTCAACCCTGAAGTAGCTCCCATCCGCCTTAAGCCTCGTCGGGTGCCTTTTGCACTAAAACCAAAGATCGACGAGCAACTAGATAAATTAATAGCCCAGGGCGTTTTAGAACCAACCGACCACGCCCGTTGGGAAACCCCAATTGTAACACCCATTAAACCAGATGGATCGTTAAGAATTTGTGGGGATTATCGGGCCACTTTGAACCACGCACTCCAGCAGAGTGCTTACCCGGTGCCGGTGGTTCAACACCTTCTCCACTCCCTGGGTGATGGGAAGATATTCGCTAAATTGGATTTGGCACAAGCGTACCAACAGTTGCCCGTTGATGCGGAAACTGCGGAAGCACAAACTATCGTTACGCATAGAGGCGCTTTTAAGTGCAATAGACTCCAATTCGGAGTGAGCGTAGCTCCGGGAATTTTTCAAAGTTTAATGGAGAGACTCTTACAAGGCATAAAAGGGGTCGTACCATATTTTGATGATGTTTTAATCGCCGCCCCTAATAGAGACATCTTAGAAAAGCATCTCAGAATGGTTCTAAAGAAATTTAAAGACGCCGGCCTGAAGGTTAAAAAAAATAAATGTCAACTGTGTGCTGAGAGGGTGGAGTTCCTGGGATACCTTCTCGATAGTCAAGGAATCCACCCCACTGATAACAAGCTAAAAGCGATTAAAAACGCCCCAACGCCCAAGAATAGAACAGACCTCCAAGCCTTTCTGGGGCTCATTAACTTCTACAACATTTTCTTGCCCCAGAAGGCGACTGTAGCGGAGCCCTTACACAGACTTCTTGATAAAAGAGCTACCTGGGTCTGGGGACTTCGAGAGGAATGCGCCTTCCAACAAGTGAAAGACTTGCTAACCTCCGATGCTGTTTTGATGCAGTACAACGAGACTTTACCTTTAACTATTACTTGCGACGCTTCACCGTTTGGAGTGGGAGCAATCTTAAGCCATGTACTTCCAAACGGAAACGAAACACCTATTGCGTTTTTCTCACGAACATTATCAAAGGCCAAAAGGAACTATAGCCAACTCGATAAGGAGGCCCTTGCTGTTGTGTCCGCTGTGAAGCGTTTTCACGAGTATGTGTATGGACGAGCATTTACGATAGTTACAGATCACAAACCATTGCTTGGTATTATAGCGGGAGACAAGCCAACCCCCTATATATTATCACCAAGAATGACTCGATGGTCTGAGTTCCTAGCTGCCTACAATTACGTGTTGCAACATCGCCCAGGGAAAGCCATTCCCCATGCTGATGCGTTGAGTCGTTCTCCACTTCCGGAAGCCATCGACGACCCAGCTCCAACCCTCACGACGCTCCAAATCGAAACGCTGCACTTGCTGCCACTAACAGCGAGAGACAACGCGATCGAGACAAAACGGGATCCTGTCCTGGCACGAGTCCTCAGCTGGGTCAAACGCGGATGGCCAGCCGACCAAATCCACGACGATTTCGCACCATTCAAGAATTGGCAGACAGAGCTTTTCTCCCAGAGAGGTTGCGTTCTCTGGGGGGATAGAGTAGTCGTCCCAGAGAGGCTACAACAGACTGTTTTAAAAGTATTACACGAGGGACATCCGGGCATCGTGCGCATGAAGGCGCTCGCACGAAGCTACGTATGGTGGCCGAGCATCGATAAGCAGATTGCAGCCTGGGTAACCACGTGCCAGAAGTGCCAAGACGTTAGCAACGCCGAATATAACATTTTGCAACTGGCATTACATATTTAATAGAAACCAAGCCTGACCCAGTTTTCTTTTATACATACCATGTTGAAATTGGGAGTATTAGAACCAGCTATAAAAGACATAACTAGTTCGCAGAATTTAGGTTGGAAATGACAAAACAGAGCGGTTAGTTTTCTGATGAAAGTAGGAGAGTTCAAAATTCTTCTGCAGCAATACAGGGTCTGAAATATATTAATTAATTTATTCATTAATTAACTGGTACTGATCAAATATCACCCCAATCCCACCTCTGCTGTCAACCCTAGCCTTCCCTCCTACCATAAATTTAAACAGAAACTGCTTAGTTCAGGAATACACAAAGTGGTTCTTTGCACGGTACATGAGAGTTGAAATTCCAAAAGGCGGATAAGAAAAAAAACACAAAAGTTGGTTTAATTTAGGCTATTTTTGATTAAAACTATATCCATGAAATATAGTTAATTTAATAATCTTCACATACCATATAATAAATTTAATGATTTTTTTCCCCTTAAAACAAACTGGGGTCAGTTATGAAGTTTTTATTACTTTATTTTCTGATTTTATTTTATATGATTATTTTATTTTCTTATTTTTATTTTATTTTTATAACTTTCAGCCAACTCTGGTGGCTCCCAGTGGTTAAAAAAAAATCTTGTTAAAACCTATAAAACACAACCAGTGAAAATATAAAAACTGGTGCAACTCAGGTTAATGCCCCATTATCTAATCTTCTCTCAAAGCTCGGGGGTGGGTGGGGGTGTGGAGGCAGGACTTTACAGCCTTATGGAAGGCTAAAAGGGTGACCCTTGAACTTTAGGCAGTGAAGCATTTCCTAGGACAGGTACTGCCCACTTCCTAGCTCCCCTCTAATAGTGTTTAAAGGAAGGGAGTCTAAGTGACCTGGCAGAAGGTAGGTTTATGAAGTGGTTATGAAGTGGAATGAAACAACCACTTCATAAATGTATGGCATAACAGAGGTGGTATTCAGCAGGTTCTGACCAGTTCTGGAGAACCGGTAGCAGAAATTTTGAGTAGTTCGGAGAACGGACAAATGCCACCTCTGACTATTCTCCATCTATTCTCTGCCTCCCAGCTGATCGGCTGGGTCTTCTTTTGTTGCCCTGTACAGGAGAACAGAGCTGGAAAGCAGGTTAGTGGGATGGGATGGGAAGGGAAGGGAGATTTTACAGTAACTTTCCCTCAGGAGTGGGGAAGGAATGGGGATTTTGCAGTATCCTTCCCCTGCCATGCCCAACAAGCCACGCCCAACAAGCCATGCCACACCCATCAAGCAATGCCCACAGAACTGGTAGTAATTGGCCATGCCCAATTCCTGCAACCATTCCTCATCGTATGTCTTAGGCTCCAGGATGACCATGAGCAATGCCTCCTGAACCAGGAAAGGCTGCAATTGGTGCATCAGACAAATCTGTGCAAAGCCCTCCCAGCCAGGTTTTGGCAGGGGGTGCTATTTATGCCTTCTTTTCTTAAAAATCAATATCAGAAGAGCCCTCCTTTTTAAGCTACATCTACTGATAGCTTTCATTACTTAGTGTACCTTTCTTTGGAATATGGCACTTGACTGGATTATACATCAACATAGGTACTTACCCGAAACAGTGGAGGATACACCCAGATTTTTAATACTGGAGTTGTAGCATATGTTAGTGTGGCTATAGGTCCCATTCCAAAAAAAACTTTGATTTTTTCAGCCAGTTCTGGCCAAGAAGAGAATGAGATGAAACCTGAAGAAAGTAAAGTTTTACGTTAAACAGCTACTGTATTGTTTTTCTTCTTCCTCCTGTATATCTGCAGGGTATATAGTAATTGTGCATTCCATACACAATGCATGGAAGAGATTGCATCTTTGGTTTGCCATCAAACAGCTGGACTGCGTGATGAGAGTGAGATGCAGAAGAGTGAGAAATATCTGTTTCCTCTTCTCATGTTCACAATGGGAAGATGCATTACATGATTCAGGTGCCTTCATTGATCAACCAGAAGAAAATTGCGGAAACACAAGAATATCACTTCATGCTAAAATTATAAGATGACAATGTCAACAGCTTATAAAGAAAATTTGTATAAGATGTTTTACAGGTGGCATTTCCCCTGACAAGAATAGCAAGAATGTTCAAGAATAAATCCGAAAAATGTTGGAAATGTCATCAGACATCTGGCTCATATTACCATATGTGGTGGACTTGTGCGGATGCTAAAAAATACTGGACTAAAATCCACATGTGGTTGGAAAAAATGACAAAAAAACATATAGATTTGAAACCAGAGATATTTTTATTGGGAATTTTACCTGAAACATATAGCAAAGATTTGAGGTACCTGATTGTAAATGTATTAACAGTGGCTAGGATTGTATTTGCTAAAAACTGGAGAAATGAGAAAATACCATCGCAGGAGGAAATCATTAAGAAAATATTGGAATGTGCTGAAATGAGTAGATTGACATTTGAAATTAGAGAACAAGAGGATAAACAATTTTATAAAATTTGGGACCTTTTCTATCAATGGTTAGATAATAAAATACAGTAATGAAATATGTAGATTTTTAGAAAATAATAAATATATAAAGATGTACTTCCTTTTTATTATATCTACAAAATGTTTTTAGGATAGATTTGGGAGGATAATATGAATTGTTATAAAATAAACTAAGTAAATTATGGTTATCTCGTAAAATACAAATGAATAAAACTATGGTCAAATGACCGATTAATAAAGATACTAGGGTATTTAGTTTTTGATTGATAGTGTGAGCTTTTATGTAATGTAACTGTAATTGAAGACTACGAAATGGATGCACAAAACAATTTGTAAAACCAACCGGCACACTGTTTGTATATCTATGGAAGATAGTTTGATGTTTTTATGTTTTGTTTGTGTTTGTTTTTAAAAACCAATAAAATTTACCAAAAAAAAAAAAAAAAGAATATCCCTTCATGCTAGAACACATTGTTTACATGCAAAAGTCATAGGCAGGGGTGTGTTTCTACTGGTTCTGTCCACCTCTGCAGAATCGGTAGCTCTGAAGAGCAGCAGTTCTATGTCTTCTGATGTTTTTGCCCACCCGCCCACCCAGGCTCTTACCTGATCTTTATTTCCTGATTTTTCAACTTCAGCTGCCAAATGAGGCACACTGCAGTTAAAAAAACAAGAAAAAAGAGATGTTTCAAAGGCTGCTTCTTGGCACAGCAGCGTGCTAATTACGATGAACAGGTGCTGGGCTCACAGCAGGCAGGGAAGCTCATAAATCCCAAACTGGTACTTAACCCTGTCATATCCCACTCCTGGTCCTAGTTTATCTTTGTGTAGATTTTGGAAAGGCTAATTGCTGAAAATTCTTAAGAGGAAGGGCTGGGTTAGATGAGCCAAGCATTTAAAAGTGGCTCATGATAAATAGGAATTCAGAAGTTGATTTGTTCAATTCTTCCTGACTTGGCCTCCTCCATAAACTATTTGCCAGGAGAGATGCATCGTCTAATTGTATATTCCAAGATGCACAATTGCAATCCATGGACTGTAGTAATTTCCCCCATTCATCCCTGCTCATAGATTTGCCAACTTACCAGCAGTTGTGCCTTCTGAATGGCCCACATAATAAAGCTGCTGCTGTTTGGTTTTGTTCAGGATAAAGTTTATGACTGCTGGAATGTCATAGTATCCCATCTCATGGAAACTAGGAAGAAACAAAGCAACCACATTACTTTATAAATGCCAGCCCACGTCATCTTGCTCAGAAAGTAGCTCAGCTGATCACATGGAAAGGATCACAGGGTAATAAGCCATAAAGATATTCGTGCAAGTGTAAGAAAGATTTTAAAAGAGGGAAATCAAGATAAATTGGTTGGAAATCTTAGGAGAAAATAATAGGCTGCAAGACTACAGACCTTGTTGAACTAGTATTACCAGATTAATGCCCTCAGCCCAGGTCCTGGTTTAGATTAATATTGGAAATAGCTAGTTCACTGAATATCACTAGATTGAATGTAATTAAAATGTTTGCTAAGAAGATTGAAAACTTCTAAGAATCACACGTGGCTGACCTTGCAGCCAGAGCAAGTTTAGTAAGGCAATTATTTCAGACTCCTTTTTAAAGCCAGGAAAAGCAAACATAAGACAAATGTTCTTCCTGCCTACTGGAAAATGAATAGCATTGGTTCCTTTGAAAGTGGCTTCCATCATTATATCTCTCCCAGATAAGGTTAAATAGTAAAAAGTTAAAATGATAAAAAGAGCTGCAGTGGCACAGTGGTTAGAGTGCAGTACTGCCAGCTACTTCTGCTGACTAGTGGCTGCCTGCAATTTGGCAGTTTGAATCTCACCAGGCTCAAGGTTGACTCAGCCTTCCATCCTTCCGAGGTGGATAAAATGAGGACCCAGATTGGAGCTTCCGGTTTGTCGGCTTTGCTAGCGGCAGGGATTTGCGATCCTGCGCGATCCCTGCCGCGCTAGCCGCTTTGGTGTCTCCGATCCGCGGATCTGGAGGCTGGGGCTGCCACGAAGAGGCAGCCGAAGATAAGGAGGAGCTGGTGAGGGGTTTGGGGGTGTTGCAGACCCCCTTCCCAGCCGGCAAAACCCCCTTTTCCCAAGACGGTCGAGCGGCGGTCTGTAATGGCCGCCTCAAAGAAGCCGGCAGCTGGGCAAGATTGAGCAGGAAGAAGAGAGGAGAAAGTTGTCAAGAGAAAGTTTTTTTGGCTGACCCAGGATTTTAAGAGGCATTTAATCCTGAGAACTATGGTTTTTTGAACAACACTTTGTTTCCAGAGGAGGATTATAAGCGGCAAAATTGAGTGCTGAAAGGGAAAGTTCACTCTCCTTCCTTATGGAATGAACAAATGGCCATTGAGAAACCTGTTATTTTTTTATAAAAGGTAAAAACTTGGCTTCTTGTTTTAAGTGGGAAGGAAGAGGACAAATATATATATATATATATATATATATATATATATATAATTAAGATTTTGTTGGAGGGGATGCCTTGAAGATTTTGAGACCAGAAATTAATTGCAATAAGGCTTTAAAGTATAGATTGGAGGTTTTTTCCTTTCCCTTTGATACCTCCCCAGGAAGAGAAAGTGAGAACTTTGTGTATTGTTTGGACTGATTGACTCTCTCTGGAACTTTGGGGAATTGCTCTAATTTTTGAAACATTTTGGTTGCTTTAAGAAGAAGAATAAAGAATGGCTTTATCTGTTGATGAACTTAGAGAATATGAAGAAAGAAAGGACGCTGTGAAAGAAGCCTTTCTCTTTTTAGAAATGGCGCTTGTTAATTATCAAATACAACAACAGATGGAAGAAATGGAAGGAGAAGAAGAAGACGCCATCTTCAATGAATCTAAAAATTTAGTTAAGAGAGAAAGGAGAAAGAAAGGAAGGAAAATGAAGGACTTAAGACTTAAAAAAAATACTTAAGAAAGGAAAAAATAAGATGCAAAACCAACTCAATGTTAATGTTATTGAGCAAAAGGAGAAAGGAATACAACAGAGAGGGGAAGCTAAAGGGGGAGGAAAAAAGGTTAGGTGGGATAAGAAAGGAAGGGAAAAGGGAGGGAAAAGCCACAAAGGTATAAAACAAGATGGGAAAAAAGGAATTTTGTTTAGGGATAAAGGGTAATGTATAATTTCTTTAAAAAAGAAGATTCTGCAAGGTACATAAGATGGTATTGTAGTAGTTGTATCAGAAATAGAAAACTAGAATGTTATAAGAATTAACAAAAGATTAAAATATTGAAATGTTTAGTAATGATAGATTTTAAAATTTAATAAAAGATTAAAAGGAATGTTTAAAATATTGAGTTTAATTAAAAAGTTTAATTTACTGTTGTTTTGATCTTATTATAAACTCATTATTGTAGCACTTGTTTCTTGAAATAGACAATTGGAATGTTATAAGATTTAAAATTTAGATTTATTATTTAATTATATTAATTATTATGGATTTATTATTTTCTTTCTTTAGAGGTTAGTAGGTTGAATGTACTAAGCAGAATCAGATTGGGAATTTTAAATATTTTTAGGGGGAGGATAGAAAGGCATCATACCTTGATCAGCGATTTCAGGAGAAATTCTTTTTTTTTTTTTAATTTGCTCTAGGGAATGAGATAAATGGATAATTTGGAGAATGGACAAAAAATATAAATATAATGATTTAAATTAAAATGAATTAAATAAAATAGAAATAAGAAGAGTGAAAAGCAGGGAGAAGTTATATAGAAGATATAGAATGGTAAATAAGATAGGTAATGGTATATAAGATGAGCACGAATTTAACTGAAGTCCATACAAAGAGAGGTAATCTGGGGCCAAACTACTTTCTTAAAAGAAGTTTTTATGTTTTTGTGTTTTGTATGTCTATGTTTTCTTTGAGAATTAATAAAACCTCAGAGGAATGTTGGATGAGAATAATGTTAAACAAGACAGAGAGGAATGAAGATGATATTGAAATGGTGAAAAACAGAATGATGTTGTATAAAATAATATTTTATTTGACTTGTAAAGTTAATAATGGAGGTTTTATGTATTTAAAGATTAACGATGGTTTGTTTGTCTTTAAAATCAATAAAATTTGTTTCAAAAAAAAAAATGAGGACCCAGATTGTTGGGGGCAATAGGCTGACTCTGTAAACCAGTGGTCGCCAACTGGTGGGCCGCGAGAAAATTTTGGTGGGCCGCAGAGAAATCTCACCCCCAGAGCATCCCCCCCAAAGCAATAAATCTCACCCCCAGAGCATCCCCCCCAAAGCAATAAATCCAGGCTGTGCAGAAACACAACGCTGCACCACCCACATGGCCCACGGGAACTCTCCTCGCCCTCCTCACTCCTTACCTGGCAAACTTGCCTGTTAAGTTGCTATTTTTCCTTTTTCCGACCATCAGCTGTTCTGCTGTGCTGGGAAATTTAGATTAGCTAGGAAGCAGGAAATGGTTTGATTTCTTGCTTTCTAGCTAGTCTTTAGATCTTTGGCTCTACTTTTAAGTACAGCCAAACCTCCCTTAGGACTGAAGGTTTGCTTGCAAGCAAATTCAGTGCAGACTCATGGCAAGTAAATTTGAGAGACTGAGCTAGTTGATGGCAGATAGATAGATCACTGAATGATTCTGTGAGCAATTCAATCTGCCTGCTTTGCCTGATTTTGGGTAAAAGTTGCTCTTTTTTTAAATAAAAAATTCAATATTTACAGCTGTAAACCACTTAGAGAGGGCTGTAAATATATTATATATTATTTCAAGGAGTGAATTGGAATAACCTTAGTAGAATTAAACCCTTTCACCCTTAGTTCTATATTTTTAATTTTAATTTTAATTATCTCATTATTTTATTTTTTGGTCCCTTCAAGTAATTCCAAGCAACTGTCTAGACAAGTCCCTGAAGTTTACTTGGAAAGATTTTAGAAGTAGTTTGCTGTTGCCTATATTCTAGGACTAAAAGAGACTGGTTGAGTTCACCAGGTTGGGTTCATGCCAAAGATAGAATTATAAATCATTTATTGTTGTTAGTTGTGAAGTTGTGTCTGACCCATTGTGAGCCCATGGACAACATTCCTCCAGGCCTTCCTGTCCTCTACCTTCATCTGGAGTCCATTTAAGCTGACACTGACTGCTTCAGTGACTCCATCCAGCCACCTCATTCTCTGTCATCCCCTTCTTCTTTTGCCCTCAATCATTCCCAGCATTAGGCTCTTCTCAAGTAAGTCCTTCTGTGATGACCCAGGGTGGGATAAAAAACAAACACAGTCACAGGAAACAGGTGAAGCCTCTCTTATTCCTTCACTTTGCTTCCATGTTCCAAATATCTTTGATGGAAAACAAAAAGCTCCCACACAAACAGTTACATGAAGAAGGCAAAAAAGCAACACAAACCAGGCAAGATAAGGGATGGAGGATGTCCACAGATAGCACACACTGGGAAGGACGCCAAACTCAGAGAGGAACTATAAACTAGAGATATTTACACACTTTGTTTCCAGCGTTCGCCAGTACGCAGGTCCATACTTTTATTCAGTTGTCACAGCTGCAGCCCGTGAAGAGGATCAAGGCCCTCTCCTCCCGAGGAGACCATGTCTCTCCCTTATCCTCTCCTCCCTGCGTGCCCTAGGATGGATAGGGGATGGGCCTGGGTCCTCCTGACTGCTCAGCCAGCCCTTCCCTTCAGCCCTGCCCTTCCCCAGCCTCCAACACAACCTCTGGAGCCACACTTCCACTCTCTGTTGGCTGTTCCTCCTGTCCCTCAGAGTCAGTCTCCACCAAGGGCATGATATATTTCTTCTCATTAGGTGACCAAACTATTTGAGTTTCATTTTCAGGATCTGGTCTTCTAAAGAGCAGTCAGGGTTGATCTCCTCTAGGATTGACCGGTTTGATCACCTTGCAGTCCAAGGGACTCGCAGGAGTCTTCTCCAATACTATAGTGTAAAGGCCTCAGTTCTTTGGCACTCAGCCTTCCTTATGGTCCAAATTTCACAGCCATACATTGCAAGTGGGAAAACCATAGCCTTGACTATACGCACTTTTGCTGGCAGAGTGATGTTTCTGCTGTCTAGATTTGCCATAGCTTTCCTCCCCAGGAGCAAGCATTTTTTAACTTCTTGGCTGTAGTCCCCATCTATGGTGATCTTGGAGCCCAGGTAAATAAAATCTGTCACTACCTCCATTTCTTCCCCATCTATTTGCCAAAAATTGAGAGGGCTGGATACGTTTTTAATGTTGAGTTTCAAGTCAACATTTGCACTCTCCTCCTTCACTTGCATCAAGCTCTTTAGTTCCTCTTCACTTTCTGCCATTAGTGGTATCATATCTGAGGTTGTTAAAATTTCTCCTGGCAATCTTAATTCCAACTTGTGATTCATCTAGCCCCATCTTTCTCATGATGTTCTCCAGGGGTGGGATGCAATTTTTTTTATCTACTGGTTTGGCTAGGTGGATGTGGCTAGGTGGTCATGTGACTGGGGGGCCTGGGGGTCTTTTTTTGCCTACTGGGCTTCCTCAGGGAAGCCTCCTGGGAGCAAAAATGGGGTTGGGGGTGCTGTGCCTCCTGGGCGAAGCAGTACAACATCAAAGGGGGGGGGGGGAAATCAGCTGTGCTGCACGATTTAGATTAGCTAGAAAGCAAGAAATCCGACTATTTCCTGCTTTCTAGCTAATCTAAATTGCACAAAAACAGCTGATCAGTGGGGGGAAAAGGGAAATACCTTTCAACCAAACCGGGGCGAACTGATAGAATCCCACCCCTGATGTGCTCTGCATATAAGTTAAATAGGCAGGGTGACAGTATACAGCCTTGCTGAACTCCATTCTCACTTCTGAACCAATCAGTGGTTCTGTGTCCAGTTCTCACTGTTGCTTCTTGACCCGCATATAGGTTTCTCAAGAGACAAATAAGATGGTCTGGTACTCCTATCTCTTTAAGAACTTGCCACAATTTGTTGTGATCCACACAATCAAAGGCTTAGTCAATGTGAGCAAAAGTAGATGTTTTTCTGGAATTCCCTAGCTTTCTCCATGATCCAGCATACGTTGGCAATTTGATCTCTAGTTCCTCTGCCTCTTCAAAATCCTGCCTGTACTTCTGATAGTTCTCGGTCCACATACTGCTGGAGCCTAGTTTGTTGCGTTTTGAGCATAACTTTGTTAGCATGTGAAATGAGTGCAATGGTGCAGTAGTTTGAACATTCTTTGGCATTGCCCTTCTTTGGAATTGGAACGTAAACTGACCTTTTCCAATCCTGTGACCACTATTGCTGGCAAATTGAGTGGAGCACTTTTACTGCATTATCTTTTAAGAGTTTGAATAGCTGGAATACTGTCACCTCCAGTAGCTTTGTTGTTGCTCAGACTTCCTAAGGCTCATTTGACTTCATATTCCAGGAAGTCTGGCTTGAGGTCAGTGACCATCCCATTGTGGTTATCAGGGATGTTAAGCTCATTCTTGTATAGTTCTTTTGCTACCTCTTCTTAATCTCTTTTGCCTCTGTTACAGTAGGTCCCTGCCATTTTGGTCCTTTATCATCTTTGCATGAAACATTTTCTTCATATCTCCAATTTTCTTGGAGAGATCTCTGGTCCTCCCTGTTAGTGTTTGGGGATTAACCCCTAGCAGAGTATTGCAGCAGTAGTCAAGCCAGGCAGCCAAACGAGAGCGGAAGGGCCCCAGAGTATACACACACTGAACACAAACACTGTTTGTAGTTTAAATAGTTTTTAATCCATTTAGAGTTTAAAGCATTGTCATTCAGTCCATTAGTCATTCACTATATTTCCATCCAGTAAGACTCACTATTACAGTCCAAGTTAAGAGTCCTTACAATATCTTTATCAGCCGATAAAGATATCTTCTCCTCCTCGGTGCCTCTCTCCAGAGGAACAATCGCTGGATATTCAGCAAGACGCTCAAACAGTAGAACAGTTGAATTCCGCAGTAAATCAGCAAACAGTAGCAGACAGGATCATCTCAGTCACAGGCACAGTACAATCAGTACTCACAGTTAATCACAGTCACAGTCACAGTCACAGTCACAGTAAGAGACAGTAAGCTTTCCAGCTTCTAATGCTTCCTTATATTGTAACTTCTAACCGCACCCTTAATCGGCTAATTGCCTGCAGCATTGTGCTTAAAGTGATAAGCACTTAAACCATGATATCTAAGTTTTATATATTTATTCACCCAAACCATATTTGGTATCAATGTTATACCTAACATACTCCCCTTTTGGGTGAAATAAATATATAATACCTTTACAATCTAACTCCATATTTTTCACAACTCTCCTGGTGCTTACTGGCACCTTGGGCTTTAGTAAAATTATCGGCTAAATTGTCCTCCGACATACAGTACTCTAGCTGAATCATCTTACTTCTTACAGATTGTCTCACGTTTAGGTATCTTAGATCTGTATGCTTGCTCCTTGTTTTTACTGCAATATTTGTGGCCATTTGAATTGCTGCCTGATTATCTTCATGTATAATTATAGGATAATCCACAGTTATACCTATATCAATTAACATTTGTTTATACATTATTAATTCTGTACATAACAGAGATAAACAGGAGAATTCTGCCTCCATAGTAGACAAACTTATATGCTGTTGTCTTATTGACTTCCAGCCTATTAATGTCTTACCCAGCATTATGGCTGTTCCTGAAGTCGACTTTCTAGTGTCTCTTTCTGATGCAAAGCTAGCATCTGCATAAGCACTCAGAATTAAATCACCCTTTGGTTCTAAATACAATGAATAATTCATTGTCTTTTTAAGATATCTTAATATCCTCTTAGCTGCAATCCAGTGTCTTTCACATGGTGCAGAATTGAATCTAGCCAACTGATTCACACAGTACGAAATATCTGGTCTAGACCAATTGCTAATATAAGACAAACTACCAATTAAAGATTGATAAATCACCTTATCAAACTCCGGGCTTTGTTCATCAGTGTTGCTAAACTCCTGACTCATTGGAGTCTTAGCCGGCTTACAAAGCTCCATCTTGTAATCTTTTAGCAATTTGCTTATCTTATCTTCCTGAGATATCTTAAAACCTTTCCGTGTTTTCTTTATATTCAAACCGAGATACTTCTTTATCTCCCTAATTGCTTGATCTTTATTCTCTTTCCTAATGATGCTATTATTTTATTTGCTTCATCATTAGTTTCAGTTATCAATGCAATGTCATCTGTGAACAATAATAATAATGATACTTTGCCATTTGTCTCCCTCTTAAACAGACATGGATCGGCTAAACCAGCTTTAAATCCTATATTGTCTAGTTCCTTTACAATATACTGGTTCCATTCATAGCCTGATTGTTTAAGACCATAGAGGCTTTTTCTTTAACAACCAACAATCATTCTTATCCTTATTTTCACTTTTAATACCAACAGGTTTTTTCATATAAATAGTATGTTTTAATGGGCGTGCAAGTAAGCAGTTTCCACATCTAGATGGTTAACTATATAGTTTTTACTAGCTGCCCATACTAAAGCTGCCCTCAAGGTTGCTGCCTTAAGACTAGGTGCAAACACCTCATCGTAGTCATTGGCATTCTGCCTAAAACCTTGGGCTACTAACCTTGCCTTATGGATTAAATTACCATTTTTATCTGTTTTTACCTTAAAAATCCATTTGCAGCCAATGGATTTCTTACCTACAGGTAATTTGGCATTCTCATACACTTTCATATCTCTTAATGAATTCAGTTCCTTATTCATTGCTGCATACCAACTTTCTTTTTCCTTAGTAGGATACTTTTTAATTTCTTCAACAGAATTAGGAACTTGATTAATCTGGCACACTGTGTTAGCCTGGTACCTATCAGGCGGTCTAGATACACGTGTAGTTCTTCTGGGAATTACAGGGCTTACAGGAGGACTTTGTTGAACTACTACCTGTTCATCTTCCTCATCCTGTTCAGCTATTGAATCTGTTTCTTCCTTTATGGGCACTATTTCATCCTGTATTTGTCTCTTTACTTTATTTTTAAAGTTACAGGGATAACTAATGGGATTTCTATAGGATTCAATAATTACATCTTTATTGGCATCCTGTTCTAATTTCTCCCATCCTTCATGTTCTAGAAATTGGGCACTAGCACTACATAACACTTTAGATGTGCCTTTCTCCCAAAATCTATATGCCCTATGGTTTGCCTGATAACCAACGAAGAAAAATCTTTTAGCTCTGTGTTGCCCTTTTTTTCTGAGTTGTGCAGGAATATGCACCCATGCTGGTGCACCAAATGTGTGCAGGTAACTTAGGTCAGGTTTCCTGCCATGCCACCTGGTGAATGGTATTTCACCTGTTGTTGTATTAACAACGTTGTTCAATATGTTATTAGCACACATTGTAGCCTCCCCCACAAAGTATCAGGTAACCCAGAATCATTTAACATTGTTCTAACCATTGCCTGTAGTGTTTGGCCTCTTCTTTCAATAAAAGCGTTATGTTCTGGCCTGTATGGAGCAGACTTCTTATGCTCTATTCCAGCTACCTTAAGTCTGTTCTGGAATTTGTTATTAATAAATTCCGTACCGTTATCTGTCACCAGGGTTATCAGATGTCGTTTAGACTTTCTTTCAGCAAACTTTAGCCAATTGAAAAATTGTTGATATGTTTCAGTTTTGCTTTTCATTAAATAGCAAACCCATATCTAGAATAATGGTCCATAATGCTCAGTATATATCTAGCACCCCCATACTGGGTTTCTTTGGACCTATGATGTCTGCAAATACCACTTCTAAAGGTTCTTTTGTTTTGAAACCATTTAGCCTATTTGCAGGCAATACTTTGCTCTTATCTTCACAGCAAACATTACAACGCAAATATTTATCACAAGGTTTTAACCTTATTCCTTCAGATAACTCAACTGTACGTTTTAACATTTTAAAATTTACATGCCCCAAACGCCTATGCAATAAATGGATACATTCATTATGAGGCTTTATATTATTAAATACAGTCTGTGCCTCCCCTTTCTTACTATTATCTAAGACATATAATGTTCCATTTAAAGGTGCAGTTACCCTTTTGTTATCTTTTTTCAATTATGCAATTATTATCTTTAAAAGTAATTACATAACCTAATTTATCTAATACCCTTACTGAAAGCAAATTAAACTTTAGTTGCGGTACATACAACATTTTTATATCCTGGTTTATGCACGGACAATGTGCAAGACCTTCTCCTTTCGCTTTAAGATTCCAGCCGTTAGCAAGAGATATATGTTGAGAGCTTTTAGACATTTTTATAAATTTTGTCTTATCTCTTGTGATGCAGTGGGATGCGCCACTGTCAACCACCCATATATCATTCTTCACATCAGAGTTGCTAAACGTGGCTAGTTCAAACGCTTTCTTTGGCTTTTTTATATTCTGGCTTTTTCTCTTTTTGCAGAATCTTGCCAAATGTCCTCTGCCTCCACAATTAAAACACTTTTTAATTGTGTATGCCGTCGAAGATAAATTCTCTTCTTCCGGGTGCTTTACTTTGCTAAGCTGGTTTCTTTCAAGCTTTGAAGATAATTTCTCTTCTTTCTTATCTTCTCTCAGCTCGTCACGCTCACGCCTTCTTCTGGCTTCTTCTAGTAGCCTGCCTGTAATCTCGGTTAATGAGAGGCTATCCTTAGGCAATACTTCCAACGAAGTCACATAGTCATCATAGCTTTGATCTAATGAAGATAATATTATGTAGACTTGTTGCAGTTCATTAAATATAAGCTCTTTTTCTTGCAATTCTTGAAAAATGCTCTTCATACAGTTTAAATGAACTAACATATCTCCATTCCTCTGAAGATGCGTTGAAAAAGCTTCGTGTAAGATTTATATGTGCTCCTACACTGTCCCGAACATAAATCTTCCTGAGGTTCTCCCAGCAGTTTGCAGCATTTTCTTCTCCACGAATATGGACAAGCTGCTGATCACAGAGAGTCAGTCCTATGATGCATAAAGCCTGCTCATTCTTCAGTTTAAAGTCTTGTAACTTTTCGTTATCATCATCATCAGCAGGATCCCAGCTACTCACATCTGGTGGGTTTGCTATAATGTCCCACAAACCTTCTTTACGTAGAAGTAAACTACATTTCATTGACCATGAAACATAGTTTGTTCCGTCCAGCCTGGATATCATGGACAGTTGTGACAAATTTACTTGTGCCATTACTCTTCAGATATTTTGACTATTTTAAACTAATTAAAACAGTTTGTTTTTACAGTAATGTGCAACTCACACCAACTCTCTCTGCTATATCCTGGTTAGTTAGACTATGCTGCTGGGCCCATAACCAATGTTAGTGATTGGGATTAACCCCTAGCAGAGTATTGCAGCAGTAGTCAAGCCAGGCAGCCAAACGAGAGTGGAAGGGCCCCAGAGTATACACACACTGAACACAAACACTGTTTGTAGTTTAAATAGTTTTTAATCCATTTAGAGTTTAAAGCATTGTCATTCAGTCCATTAGTCATTCACTATATTTCCATCCAGTAAGACTCACTATTACAGTCCAAGTTAAGAGTCCTTACAATATCTTTATCAGCCGATAAAGATATCTTCTCCTCCTCCGGTGCCTCTCTCCAGAGGAACAATCGCTGGATATTCAGCAAGACGCTCAAACAGTAGAACAGTTGAATTCCGCAGTAAATCAGCAAACAGTAGCAGACAGGATCATCTCAGTCACAGGCACAGTACAATCAGTACTCACAGTTAATCACAGTCACAGTCACAGTCACAGTCACAGTAAGAGACAGTAAGCTTTCCAGCTTCTAATGCTTCCTTATATTGTAACTTCTAACCGCACCCTTAATCGGCTAATTGCCTGCAGCTTTGTGCTTAAAGTGATAAGCACTTAAACCATGATATCTAAGTTTTATATATTTATTCACCCAAACCATATTTGGTATCAATGTTATACCTAACACTCCCTATTCTATTGTTTTCTTCTATTTCTTTGCACTGTTCATTTAAGAAGGCATTCTTATCTCTTCTAGCTATTTTCTGGAATTCTGCATTCAATTGGGTGTTTCTTTCTCTTTCTCCTTTGTTTTTCGCTTCCCTTTTTTCCTGAGCTATTTGAAAGCTTCGTCAGACAGTCATTTTGCTTTCTTCTATTTCTTTTTCTTTGGGATGGTTTTAGTTGCTACCTCTTGTACAATGTTGTGAACTTCCGTCCATAGTTCTTCAGACACTCTATCAGATCTAATTCCTTAAATGTCACCTCTACTGTATATTCATCAGGGATTTAATTTAGTTCATATCTTAGTGGCCTAGTGCTTTTCCCTACTTTCTTCAATTTAAGTCTAAATTTTGCAAATTTTGCAGCTCATGATCTGAGCCACAGTCAGCTTCTGGTCTTGTTTTACTGACTGTATAGAGCTTCTCTATCTTTGGCTGCAGAGCACATAGTCAATCTGATTTCTGTGTTGACTGCCTGGTGATGTCCATGTGCAGAGTCGTCTCTTGGGTTGTTGGAAAAGAATGTTATTCTTTTGACAAAATTTTACCAGCCTGGGCCCCGCTTCATTTTGTACTCCAAGGCCAAACTTGCCTGTTATTCTGGTTATCTTTGGGCTTCCTGCTTTAGCATTCGAATCCCCCATGATGATAAGGACATCATTTTTTGGTGTTAATTCTAGAAGGTGTTGTAGGGCTTCATAGTACTGGTCAACTTCATCCTCTTCAGCACCAGTGGTTAGTGGTTGGACAACTCTGATGTTGAATGGTTTGCTTTGGATTCAAACTGAGATCATTCTGTCATTTTGGGGATTGTATCCCAGTACTACTTTTCCTACTCTTTTATTGACTATGAGGGCTACTCCATTTCTTCTGAGGGATTCTTGCCTGCAGTAGTATACCTGATGGTCATCTGAATTAAATTTATCCATTCCTGTCCATTTTAGTTCTCTGATCCCTAAGATGTTGATGTTCAGTCTTATCACCTCTTGTTTGACCACATCCAGCTTGCCTTGACTCATGGATCTTACAATCCAGGTTCCTATGGAGTATAGATTTTTACAGCATCGAACTTTCCTTTCACCATCAGGTATGCCTTGACCACTACAGCAAACTATCCCCTGCTTCTATCTTTTTAAGATAATTGTCATGTTCGCCGATCGTAAAGGAGACGCGAGACTCAGTGACTTTTTAAGCTCTTTTATTTCGCTCTGAGATCGGCTCGGCTTCTTCGGATCGGTGGCGGCTTATATTGAACTTGCCTGGCCAGCCGCGGCCAATGACACCGTTTCGAATCCCCATCGCTTGTGGATGGTAGGCACCAGGCGCTTGATTTCCCGCCATGCAACCATGGAGAGGTAGGATCCGGAGTCCACCTCCATTTTGCATGGCTGGCCCTCAATGCCCACCTCCACGTGTACCTTGCGGGCATCCCAGCTTGATGAATGGCCGATGATGACCGTCTGATGGGTCTCTTCCCTTTGTCGGTTCTTGCCGTTGCATCGGCTCCGTCCGTCTCAGCTCCACCGGCTCTCGGCTTGTCGGTCCCTTGCCTTGGGGGGGGGTGCCGTCCCATCTCCTGCTGCTGCTGTTTTGTCACCGGGGGCTGTAGGTCCACTTGAATCGGCAGATTCTGGCGATGTGGCCCCTCTTGTCGCATTGTCGGCAGATCGCGTCAAAAAACCGGCATTCTGACCGAGGATGGTCGCCCCCGCACCCGGCGCATTGAAGCCCTGACTTACGGCTCCACCGCTCGTGCCGGTCTCATTCCGCTTGGAGTCGGTGGATGTCCTCCTCTTCATCTGCAGTGTCGGAGAAGGAGTCGAAGTCACCATGATGGGTGGTGGTGGTCACTTGGCGGCTCATTTCCGAATGTGTTTTGGGCATCGGTGTTGTTTCGGAGGTTGCGGGCCGCTCTGCTGTGTCCATCCGTCGCATTCACGCCGCTGACTTCTGGGTTGCCTCGGCTGCGGTTGCCTCGGCGAGGGTTTCCGTGAGGGAGATGTCGCCCCTCGCCATCAACCGGCTCTTTAGAACAGGGTCCTTGAGGCCCAGGACGACGCAGTCTCGCAGGGCCTCATCTATGTCTGTGAAGCCGCACATGCCTCCCGGATCTCGTAGATCAGCCACGAAATCACTAATGCTCTCACCCTCCTTCTGGTCCCTTCGGTAGAAGTCGTGCCATCTGATGAGGGTGGGCACAGCGGGGGCATAGTGGCTTCGCAACAAGGGTTCGAGATTGGCCCAGTCCATCGCCTTTACATCTTCGGGTTTCGCGAGGGCTTTCGCCATCTTGAACACTGCGGGCCCGCAGTGTGTCAGGAATACGGCCCTTTTTTTCTGTCCATTCGCGTCCTTGAGGTTGCTACTTTCAGGAATCGATCAATGTATGATTCCCAGTCCTCAGTAGCCTGGTTAAAGGGTGCGGGTGGCGTGATGTTGCTGGCCATCTTGTCGGCTGCTATTGTCTTGGTGCCATGTGCTTGGGGGTTATCAGTTCCGCGATCCCACCCTTGTCGCCAGTGTCATGCTCGCCGATCGTAAAGGAGACGCGAGACTCAGTGACTTTTATTTCGCTCTGAGATCGGCTCGGCTTCTTCAGATCGGTGGCGGCTTATATTGAACTTGCCTGGCCAGCCGCAGCCAATGACACCGTTTCGAATTCCCCGTGATCGGTTTCCTCCAATCGCGGGAGATTTGCAACGGGCCAATCAGTGCGGCTCGCTCAGCCAATCCGAGCGCTGTACATCTCGGCCAATCAGGATGGGGTTTTACAAGAATGTTAATGTGCAATGCAGAACAATAATAATTAATTATCTGCTATCCCTTTTAAATATTCTTACCTAAAGCTCCAGAATTCCTTCTGCCACGGCTTCAGTGTCTTATGATTTGAAGACCAGATGTTTCCTCTGCTATTTCCAAGCCAAACATCATAACCATTATCTGCTAATATGAAACCAAAACTGTTGTGGGGCTGGTTAGAAATCCAGTGGGAACCATCTCCAAGGACACTATGTAGCAAAAACACAACCGGCCGTGCAACTGTAAAATAAAAAGAGATGCTTTTTTAAATGAGCCAGATCATTGAAGACTGCAAAAAAAAAAAAATGTATTGGTTTCAAATAAAACTTCCAAAGAATCACCATTTCTGGTGCATTGTCACAGTCTATTATTAGAAATAGTGTATGTTACACTGGCTGGAATGAAAGCATGATCATTATGTGGCTAAAGCTATAGAGTTTAGGAACTGAGGTTTTACTGATTCAATGGATCTACTCTAAGCATATCCAATTCCATTCCTTTGTCTCTAACATTACAATATATTCTCAATAGTATCATGATATAATATCCAAATCAGAGGTGGTATTCAGCAGGTTCTGACCAGTTCTGGAGAACCAGTAGTGGAAATTTTGAGTAGTTTGGAATACCACTCTGACTAGTCCCGCCCCAATCTATTCTCTACCTCCCGAGTCCCAGCTAATCAGCTGGATCTTCTTACTCCTGTGGACACTGTACAGGAGAATGGAGCTGGAAAGCAGGTTGGTGGGGTGGGGACAGAATAGGAATTTTACAGTATCCTTCCTCTGGAGTGGGCTGGGAATGGAGATTTACAGTATCCTTCCCCTGCCATGCCCACCAAGCCACGCCCACCAAGCCACACCACGCCCACCAAGCCACACCATGCCCACCAAGCCACGCCCACAGAACCGGTAGTAAAAAAAATTGAATCCCACCACTGATCCAAATCTAGACCCTTATATGCAAAGGATGTAGAACTTTTCTTTTTTAAAAAAAAAGAAATTGCCTATTGGATTACCAATTGTCTTAGAAATAGTATTGTTAGGCATCCAGAATTGTCCATGGTAATCAATCACTCCGAAACAAGTATAACCTCCAACTGATTTATTAGGAACAGCTCTGGTACTTCTATTCAATTTCCAAACTGAAAGTTATTGTCAGCGGGTTTCACAAAATCCACCTTCTCTCCTCCCACTTCTTATATTTCATTAATGACGAGAACCAATTAACTACAGTTGGACTTTTTAAATGTGACATACCTTGAACTTTCCAACTCCTCCAACCCCCTTTGCATTGCTTATAACAATCTTGGCAGCTGAATCTCAGAGCTGACAAGTATTATAATTAAAATACCTCCGGATGCCTCAGTATACGCTCAAATTGAGTATATATTTCTCTTAATCTTTCAAGACTCAACCTATTTAAATTATGCATTGGACTACTAAGCAGATTTAATAGCTAAAACTTTTTACCAGTTCTTCTAAAACAGGAGTCACCTTTCAATGTATTTTTTTTTTTTAAATCTAGTTTGTATATTGGGCGCTTTTGTTCTTGGTGGTTTCTTTTTTGCGACATCTGTTGCCAGTACTTGTCACAATAGCCATTTTATAATGCCATTCTTGTTTTTAAAACTTGTTTTAATTGAAAAGAGTTGTGTAAGATTCTCAAAATCTCAATTAATCAGTCAGTTGGTCACTTAAATTTATAGGTCCTTCAAGGAACATTGACTAAGCAGCTCTAGTGGCCTAGAGGTAGAGTTCTTTTCTCACAATCAGGAGGCTGTGAGTTCAATCCTATATATAGGCTAATATTGGAAATAGATTCTCCTACTTTTGCAGAGGATTGGATTGATCCCTTCCAACTGTGTTATTCTATTTTCTGTACTATATCCTTTTCTTTTTCTTTATTTTAATATAATTTTTTTATTTTATTTTTACAACCAGTCCATCTTCCATTTAAACAGTGTGTTGTCTGGGTACAAATATCTTGTACAATAACAATTATAATTAATACAAGTTTTTTACTGTAACGTTAATGACTACATTTTACTTTAAACTACTCTACATACTACATACATTATATAACAATCCCCTTCTTAACTTATTTAACTCTATATTCATATGCTAGAAAAAGACTATCTCCTTTTCTATGATATTGAAAGGAGAAGGTTACAGTACAATTCCTGGTAACACCCAATACAAATATCGATGTTCATTCTGAAATCATCACATTTCATTTTGATGAGATAGATCATTCCACCTCAGTTATTGAAAAGTATTCTCAGCCATGTTCTGTAAAATTCTTGCACGAGGTCATATAGGTTTGTCAAGAGTAGAATGGTCCTGCCCTTCAGATCTGAAGAGAAAAAGGTGCTTTCCAGGTATGGAGTGCAAGTCCATTTGCCATTTCTTAAACCAGACTGCAATTGAATGCCATTTGACTTGGCCATGGTCTTACCTTTACATGCACCATTATGCCTTCCATGTGGTATTCTGTTAATGAGAAGTATATATCCATCTTCTGTTTCAACATGATATTCCTCACTTGGATAGTTATGGAAATGGATAATTTCACTCTGTCCATAGGAAAAAAAGATAACAGAGCAAACTTGTGTGAATTTATATTTTCTGAACATAAATGGGCAAACAAGATGATGAATACTGTAGAAACCTCAGGCATATTCCTCTTCCATGACCTCCAACATCAAGAAAGTTGCCAAAATTATAGACCTTCAAAAGATGGACCATAAGCAAGATCAGATTTATTTGTTGAGGATCCACTGATTAGAGTGGGACACTTGAGCCTAGAATATTGAACCTTTTCATAATATTCTAATTTTCTGAGATTGTGGATTCGGGGTTTTCATGAGCTGTAAGCCATAATCATCTCAATTATGACAAATCATGGCTTGAACTAACTTGCTTTGCATGTAATGAGTCTATCTCATATATTAAGTTGCATTACTGAAATAAATGAACTTTTGCATGATATTCTAATTTTTTGAGTTTCACCTGTACTTGACACCTGTACTTTAGCGTGATGAAAGCCAGTTGGATATATACTAGGTATATTTGTCACCTTGAGTTATTTATAAATATATAGGTTGGATATAAAAAACTAAATAAAAAATTAAAAAATGTTCTTGACTTTACTTTTCTTTCATTATTTGGTGATTTTTATATTGTATAAAATAGCATTTAGCATTAAAGATTTCTATATCACACTGGAGTAAATGCACTAAATAACCCTTTGAGGGCTATAGATTTGGCAGTGATGCCTCTTTGGCATTTCCTTTATGTATCTGGTTTCAAAATATAACAGTCAAAATGAATTTAACATACAATATTCATAAAACACTCCGGGTCCAGTTTATAGTTAGTGTCAAGTCTTTCTGAAGTTTCCAGGCCTTCCAAGCTGAGCATTCCATGGCATAGATAAGCCATTATGATGAAACTCCTCATCTTCATCCTATACGAAGCAATTCAGTTATTGATTAACTTTTTAGAAACATGCGTTTCCTGAAGATGCAAAGCATCTGTTGCCCTGAAATATCTTCTGCTATCTGTTGCCTTAACCAGAAACAGTCCCCTGAGCAGAATTTTACTTCTAAAGAGAACGGGCACAAATCCATACCAATTAGAAAATGGCTTCAATCTGAATGAGTGCTGAAAAGTCATTAAGCTCACTTCAACAGTGGACTAAACAAATGTCAAACAAGGATCCACATCAAGTTTAAGCAACAGAGAAACCTACTGGCTAGGTTTCATACATATCTTTCTCTCATGTTTCCACATTACCTCTTTCACCTATTTACCTCCTATGTGAATTAAATGATAGGAAAAAGGACTCTAGGATAAACTTTCCAACCAATCAAAAATAGCTGAAGCCATCTGCTCAGTTTTTGCCAAAGATAGCTGCATTCCATAATCTTAACCAGAGGTTATGCTGAATGTTGCTATAGGTTTTGTATAGTAGTGCCGGCGTACTCATTGTTAATTGGTTCCAGGAGGCTCACGGAGTACCAAAAACAATGAATACCAGACACATTTTTCTCATAAGGAATAACATAGTGAGTGTGCTATATTAGCATACTCCAAAACCTGACACCTGATTGGTCCGCACGGACCGCAACCGGATTGGTTGACTCAGCGGCTGTGATTGGAGCATTAGGAATCTACTGTGATTGGCCGAGCCGATCGTGGGAGATTCAAAGCGCTGCCATTGGCTGCCGAGCCGGGAGCAATCCCTATATGAAGGGTTGCTGCGGCTCCAGTTTCCTTGTACTGAGCTGAACTAAAATAAAGAGCTGAAAGTTACTATGGTCTCGTGTCTCTCTGGGAACCGATCCACCCCGATCTAACACTGGCGACGAAGGTGGGATCGTGAGACAAGAGACCAACTGAGCACGTGGCGAAGCGGCACAGCGTGACAGACAGCATGGCCGGCAGTACCTCGCCACCCGCACCCTTCAACCCCGCTGCTGAGGATTGGGAATCTTACACCGATAGATTCCAAATGTTCCTTGAATGCAGCAACCTCAAGAATGCCAACGGCCAAAAGAAAAGGGCTGTATTCCTAACACACTGTGGGCCCGCAGTGTTCAAGATGGCCAAAGCCCTGGCCAAACCAGCCGACGTCAAGGAGATGGACTGGGCTGATCTCGAGCCCAAACTATGAAATCACTATGCCCCCCACCGTGCCCATCCTCATCCGGTGGCACGAATTCTACCGGCAGGACCAGTGCGAGGGCGAGGGGCTCAGTGACTTTGTGGTGGCGCTGAGGGATCTTGGAGGCCTGTGTGACTTCACTGACCTGGACGAAGCCCTGCGAGACCGCGTCGTCCTAGGACTCAGGGACCCCATCCTACAAAGCCGGCTCATGGCAAAAGGCGACATTTCCCTCGCCAATGCCCTTGTTGAGGCCGCTGCCACCAAGGCGACCCCCAAATCGGCAGCCCGGATGCGGCAAACGAGCACAGCAGACCGACTGGTGGCTATCCAGACGACCCCAACACCGGAGAAGCATGTTGAGACCAGCCAGCGAGAAACCATCACCACCCACCACGGCAACATTGACTCCTTCTCGGAAACTGCGGACGAGGAGGAGGAGATCCACCGGCTCCAGACAGCACGGGATCGGCGAGAACCGAGGGGACGTAAGTCGAGGTTCTAATGTGCCGGCTGCGGAGGCGATCACCCCCGCTCGGAATGCCGTTTCCTTGAGGCCATTTGCTGGCATTACGAAAAGCGGGGGCACATCACCAGAGTGTGCCAGAACAAAAGGAACTACAGCCCCCGACGACGAGATGACAGCCCCCGACGGCAAGATGGCACCCCCACCAAGCCCAGAGACCGCCACACGGAAAGCCGCTGGAGCCGAGAGGGCCGGAGCAAGCGACTTAGCGAGGCGAGGCAGAGGGAGGAGACCCACCAGACGGTCGTCATCGGCCATTCCTCCACCATCGACGCCAGAAAGGTACACGTGACAGTGGGTATCGAGGACCAACCATGCGAGATGGAGGTGGACTCCGGGTCCTACCTCTCCATGGTTTCCTGGTGCACAATCAAGCGCCTGGCACCCACCATCCGCCACCGCGAGTTGGAAGACCAGAAACTAACCCTCAAGGACTACCAGGGAAACCGCATCCCTGTAGTTGGAATAGGACACTTTAAAATTTCATTCAAGGGGCGTACAGAAGTGTTGCCCCTGACAATCGACGACCGAGACTGCCCAAGCCTCCTGGGACTGCAGTGGTTCGCATCCCTGGGCATCGAAGTGACCGGGATACACCACATTGACGAGGCGGACTGGGAAGAGGCTCTTGTGAGGGATTTCCAGGAAGTCTTCGACGACAGCTTAGGCAAGTACCGGGGGTCCCCAATTGCATTTAATCTAGACCCAAGCATCGCCCCAATCCGCCTTAAGCTGCGACGAGTGCCATTTGCACTCAAACCCAAGATAGATGAGCAACTAGACAAGCTCATCGTTCAAGGGGTGCTGGAGCCAATCGATCACGCCCGGTGGGAGACCCCCATAGTCACCCCCATCAAACCAGATGGGTCCGTGAGAATCTGCGGGGACTATAAGGCCACCCTCAACCATGCGCTCCAACAGAGCGCATACCCTGTGCCAGTAGTACAGCACCTTCTGCACTCACTGGGGGGAGGCCGGGTCTTCGCGAAACTTGACCTGGCACAAGCCTACCAACAACTGCCGGTCGATGCCACAACTGCCGAAGCCCAGACGATTGTGACCCACCGAGGGGCCTTCCGTTGTAACCGACTCCAATTCGGAGTCAGCGTGGCGCCAGGGGTCTTCCAGAGCCTAATGGAGAGGCTTCTTCAAGGCATAAAGGGGGTGGTGCCCTATTTTGATGATGTACTAGTGGCCGCGACAAACGAGAAACAATTGGAAGCCCGGCTAAGGGAGGTACTGAAGAAATTCAGAGACTCGGGACTTAAAGTTAAGAAAGAGAAATGCCAACTGAGGGCAGAAAGGGTCGAATTTCTGGGGTACCTCCTAGACAGACACGGGATCCACCCCACAGAAAAAAAACTTAGAGCCATCAAGGAAGCCCCAAGACCAAGAAACAAAACCGAACTGCAAGCCTTCCTGGGGCTCATTAACTTTTACAATGTTTTCCTGCCCCAGAAGGCAACCGTGGTGGAACCGTTGCACAGGCTGTTGGATAAAACAGCCATTTGGACCTGGGGGAAGCGGGAGGAAAACGCTTTTGCTAACACAAAAAACCTACTAACCTCCAATGCGGTCCTCATCCAATATAGCGAGACCCTGCCGTTGACAGTGACATGCGATGCCTCATCATTCGGAGTCGGAGCCATCCTCAGCCACACGCTGCCGGATGGTAAGGAAGCACCCATCGCTTTCTTTTCAAGGACGCTGTCCAAGCCGGAAAGGAATTACAGTCAGCTGGACAAGGAAGCCCTAGCAGTCGTCGCCGGCATCAAAAGATTCCATGAGTACCTTTATGGTAGGACTTTTACCATCGTCATCGACCACAAGCCGCTGCTAGGGATCCTGGCAGGGAATAAGGCCACCCCGAACATCCTATCACCGAGGATGACAAGGTGGTCCGAATTCCTTGCCGCCTACAATTACCAGCTGACACACCGACCCGGCAAGGACATCTCACACGTGGACGCATTGAGCCATTCCCCACTACCAGACCTGGAAGACGACCCAGCACCCACAACGACAACCCCGCAAATAGAAACATTACCCAACCCACTCCTGACCGCGCCAGACATTGCCAGAGAAACCAATAAAGACAAGCGGCTGACGCGGGTCTTGAGCTGGGTGGGAAAAGGATGGCCTGAAGGGGACAGAGACGAACAATTCAAACCCTTCAGAAACTGACAAACTGAACTCTTTACCCAAAAGGGCTGCATACTTTGGGGGGACAGAGTTGTTATTCCAGAGACTTTGCAGGAAAGGGTGTTGGGAATGCTGCATGAGGGGCACCCAGGGATGGTTAAGATGAAAAGCCTGGCCAGGAGTTACGCCTGGTGGCCAGGAATGGACAAACAAATTGAAAACTGGGTAGCCACATGCAAAAGGTGCCAGGAGACTAGACCAAGCCCCCCCACCGCCCCGATCCGAGAGTGGGAAACTCCAAGAGGCCCCTGGTCTAGAATCCACATAGACTTCGCGGGGCCAACCAAGGGACATATGTACCTCATCACTGTCGATGCTTACTCCAACTGGTTGGAGGTAAGCACCATGGAATCAATGACAACAGAGGCCGTCATCAAGAAACTAAGCAAACTCTTTGCCACGCATGGCCTGCCAGATGTGCTAGTGTCGGATAATGGGCCACAGTTTACTGCACTAGCATTCGAACAATTCCTGGCAGGTCAGGGCATACGCCATGCACTAACCGTGCCCACTCATCCGGCGGTGAACGGGCGGGCGGAACGCATGGTTCAATACACAAAAAATACAATTCAAAAAATCGAAACCGGCAACATACAAGACAAAATTAATAAAATGCTTCTTATCCAGCACATCACACCCAGCTCAACCACAAACAAAAGCCCAGCAGAATTATTGATGGGCAGAAAGCTAAGATCCACATTAGACAGAATGCACCCCACATACAACCCGGAAAAACCCCCGGACTCCTCCAGCAAATACAGGACATTTAACATTGGAGATACCGTCTATGCTAAAAACTTTACAGGGGACACAATCTGGGTACCGGCAACAATCACCCAAATAACGGGCCCCCGGTCTTACCGACTGCAAACCACCGACGGAAGAAGCTGGAAGCGGCACATCGACCAGCTAAGGTCAAGAATAGCCGCTAACAGCAACCAAACACCCGACCAAGAGGGGGGAACATCAAACAATAAAGAAAGAGGCGAAGAGAATGCTAAAACGCAAACAGAACACCCCCCACCCAGAATAAACCAACCCAAATTAAACCAACCTTACTCAACAGTAGACGCTGGACCAGCCGATCAGGAACTTCAGGAGACTTCACCTGGAAGGAGCAGCCTAGCCAGTTCAACCAGCCCGAGTAGACCGGGAGGGAGCCACCAAATAAGGCCCGGCTCACCCTTCCAGGCGGTTCCATCCCAGGGAACTGGAGTGACAAGGAGTCCGTCTGAACCGGTCGAGGACCTCGCTGGAACTGAACCGCGCAGGTCAACTAGGTGGGTACGAAACCCCGCCTACCTACGCGACTACATCACTACGCACCGCCAGACGAAACCAAGAGGGGAGGGGTGTGCTATATTAGCATACTCCAAAACCTGACACCTGATTGGTCCGCACAGACCGCAACCGGATTGGTTGACTCAGTGGCTGTGATTGGAGCGTTAGGAATCTACTGCGATTGGCCGAGCTGATCGCGGGAGATTCAAAGTGCTGCCATTGGCCGCCGAGCTGGGAGCAATCCCTATATGAAGGGTTGCTGCGGCTCCAGTTTCCTTGTACTGAGCTGAACTAAAATAAAGAGCTGAAAGTTACTATGGTCTCGTGTCTCTCTGGGAACCGATCCACCCCGATCTAACAGTGAGTCTCAAGGCAGCCAAAATTGACAAATTCTAACTTGTGCATTGAGTACCAAATACATGATAAGTATCAGGTCAAAATGTTTATGACAATATGCATTGAGTACCAAATTAAATGGATTTTAAAGCAGTTCGTTACCAAGTACCACTGGGTTTCAAAGTATTTGTAAGACACTATACCATTACATTTTACTTAAAATTCTTAGCCAGGCTATTAGTATATACTATTTGTCCTGTTGCAGGTTCTAATCACACACAAACACAGTTGCAATGGAATTTAACACTTCACTTCAAGATGTGAGAGATAAACAGCGAACCCAATCCAATCTCTGGTCCAAGAATAAAGTCAGGTTTGTCATCCAGTCCAAAGATTAGAGATTCAAGGTTTCTTACACAAATAGAAGCCACACACAAGTATCATATAAGAGGTAGAAATCAGTCAAATCCCAGACCCAGGAAAGACAGCATGTATCAGAACTGTTTCTTAAATAAGGCTACAGTCAGCTATCCCTAACCAGGGGATTTACTTGTTTGGCAAGAAGCCGCTTTGATCTCTTCTCTACTCATTGAACCTGGGTATGGGAAGTCTTATGGGAGGATAGTACTCTTTCATCTTGACACAAACAGCAAAAGAAATTGTCTATTCTATTACGTTGGATTCTCTTAGATCAGTTCCAACTGGAAGATTTTTTTTGTGTAAAAGCCAAGTGTGTTGCAAATAAATAAATTAAAAACCTAGACCAAGTAGAGCTACAGTTATTTCTTGAAAAATCAAGTGGCCAGGAGTCAAAGAACTGCACAAGCAGTATGTTTACGACTGGCTATGTGAGACAGCACATCTAAGATACACCAGATTGGTAAAACCAGCTAAAATCTTTATGCATATTTGTTTCTGAAGTAGCTGCCATGCCCTGTTTCCATACGGAGATTCCTCCCATTAGAGATATACCTTTTTTGGATGGAGTTGCCTTCCCCTTACAGATCAGAACCATGGCCCGGCAATTGCATCCATGCTTGATAGCCCTATTGCAGTGGTAATGGTGATGAGGAGTGTGTGGTTTTATTGGCTGACTCCATATTTATGGAAAAACATGTTATTGAAATTGAGGCTGTCCCATCACCCTTGTTGCAATTTAGATGGAGTTTAGTTGGTAGAAATATGATGTGAATATCTGTAACACTGTCATTAATTAGATTGTGCCAGCTCTTCTTATTCTTAATTTGTAAGGCTGTTTTATTTGTTGTGCTGGTTACACTGGAAGGCTGGTAATCTAAGAAGGTTAATATTGATGAGAGGTAAGGTGTCTCTTCATATCTGGAATAGTCAAGTATTATGCAACTGTATTCAAGCAACTGTATTATGAAAAATATATTTCCTCCTTTTTAACCTCAAGAAAAAACTGCAATAGGATTAGTCTTTAGGCTTATTTACTTCCCCATCCTTTACAGGATTCTCTGAGTGGTTTATAATGTAGAAGCATTATTTGCATATTGCCCCAATAATCTGGGTCCCCATTTTATCAACCTTAGATGGATGGAAGGTTGACCCAGTCTCAAGCCCTGGCAAGATCGAACTGCAGGCTATAGAAGTTGCCTGCAATCCTGCACTTTAATCACTGCTCCATCACGGCTCAGAAAGAGGGAGTGAGACACACAAAATCCAAAGTCTTTAAGCAACCTCCCGCCATCTAAACATAAAAGCAGACTGTAAATTATAGAAAAAAGAGGTACTGAAGCCTATGCAATACTGTGAGAGGGGGTGAGGAGACCAATATTTTCATCCAGCCTGGGTAGTAATTGAAAGAGTGCCCACTGGAAAATATAGGGACTGAGCAGAACTATAAATTTTTAGAAGGGGTGGGAAAACCCAGGGCAAGGATAGTTCATTGAGATAACTGTCAGATAAAAACCAGAAATTTAACTTCCAATCTTCTGGAGACCATATGAGTCCATCAACCCAGGTAAAAATGGCTGCACGAAGCAGCAACCAGGTGTTCAAAGGAGAGGACATGACATGTGATAGTTGATCAGAATTAGAACTATCCCTAGATCAGAAAGAAGGGCTTAAAAAGCATTGTTTTAAAGCAGAGCTAATACAGGGAGAGGTGAGTAGCAATTTAACTAGGTGACTGAAGCTCCTGTATTCATTCTCTATTTTATTGAAAGAAGGCACCAGTACTTTTTAAATATGAAAACAAATTCAGTGTGCTGATTCATATAAATGAATTTAACTAGTAAGTGATTTATTAATTTCCTAGCCCAAAGTTTCCCAGTCTATTCAACTATCCTCCTCCTACCACCTGTTTGGCATTACATAGTCAGTAATATATTCTAGAAGCAATTTGGAATAAACATAAGGGTTGTGAGATTAAAAAAAAATATTTTCATAGATTTTGTACTCACTGATCCTAAAAATATTCTTTCAGTCACCGATCCAGTTGTTTCTCTTAATCCCTTCTTCTATCATCTCTCTAGAAGACTCAATCAACTTTCAAGGTGAAAGAATTTCTTTCAAATCCTGAACATGTAGGAAGAGTCAACATTGGTCACCCTCTCTGAATATCCATGAGTTGGGTGTTTATATTTGTAGGGAGAAAACTTTGCTCATGAGGTTTTCTTTACAGCCACTTCTCTGTCCATAGACATAGAATTGCCTGCGAGAATGTTCTCAGTGGTTTATCCTTTTGAGCAGCATCAACAAGGGAGGAATTGCTTGTACAACAGTGCTTCCCTTAAAATTCAGTTCAGATAATGAGGGCTGATAGAAATGAAGCAAAAATACAATTGCTTATGAAGCTTTTTCAAAAGGCAACTGGACTTGGTTTTCCTTGAAGACTTTTTGTCAGACCTGCCCCAGTCAGACCTCTTAGGAAAGAAAGACCCTCAACTGCATTTATGTGAAGTGATAGGTTCTTTTACTGAAGGTTGCTCGTTGCAGTAAAGTCAGGCCATAACTGAAGTTTCCCATGCAAAAGGAGATAATTTTTTCCCCCCCTCCTCTTCCCCTTTGACAAGTTCATCTTCAGTCAATGGAAAGTCATCTAGGTGTTTTGAGAATCATTGAGGCATTTGGAGCAATCCATATTCCATTCTCAGGGTGCCTGGCCTTGAGTGCCGGCACAAATTGGTTCTGTGCTGCCCTGGTTTTTGTCAAGCTGTCATTTTCCCCTCCCTATTTCCCATCTCATCCCCATACATGTTTATTGCCCATTTGTCTCTCTAGCTCTTGATGTCAGGATCCTGGCCAGGTGCCAAGCCAAAGATGGCAAGACTGACATTCTGTCCCCCTTCTCAGAGATGTTAATCTGTAGAGGAAACCAAAGAGAAGGGGAAGAGACAGATGCAAAGGCATAATTAATTTGACAGTCACTGAGGTTTACCTGGGTATTATTCGTGGAACTTCTTAAGTAGCTTGGATGCTTTAATATGTTTGGAATCCATGCACTCAGTTTCAAAGGGAAGGATATACCTCAGTGCATGGGACAGTCCAATATATCCTTGACCTCACAATGTTGCTCTCCTTTGATCATGATGGGACTGGGAGGAAGTTTTGTTTCTAGGGGTAGGGATGAAGTGATTTCTGGTTTTAGGAGGCTGCAGTGTTTTTGCTAAGTTCAACAGGCCCAGGATTAATACCCCCTTTTATGGGGAAAGGGCCAACGTACTTTAGACCCAGTTTTTGGGAGGGTTTTCTAGACATCAGGTATTTGGTGGATAGATAGACTTTGTCCCAAACTTTAAGGTACTTAGACTTTGAACGCCTTTTGTTGGTTTATTTTTTATATGCTTCCCTTGCCTCCTCCAAAGCTTTTCTAACTACTGGTCAAATGTTTTATAATTGCAAAATCCATTCTTTTAAGGTGGAAGTTGGTGGAGGTAGCCTGGGGCTGTTAGGGGATAGATATAAAGTCCTGCCCCATGGCCATTTTAAAAAGAGTGAATCTAGGGGAGGGATCTGACCGGTGTAACTACTCGTTCATTGATTTATTTCTCCCTGCTCCTCCTCCTTCCCTCATGTCAGCCATTCTGTTTCCTGTTTCTCCATTGCAGCTCAGGATCCACTTTGATGGAAAGTGTAATTTAACAACCGGTTCATGTAGGATTGGGTTGGCCATCGCAGGAGGCTCGACCGACATGTGTGGCAGAACTGGGACATGGGGATGGACCATGCCTCCCACTACAACCAACCGGACCTTGGGCAAACCAGTTGCTAAAATATTTAAATCCCGCCACTGGGGAGGTCCTCCCCTAGAGATGCAGCTATTGTAGACATCATCATTCAGCCCATCCTGGAAGCATTCAATCAGCATGCCTTGCAATGTCGGTCAGTCAGCATGCCAGATCTCAGAATTCTTGGGTGTAGGCAGCTACAGGACAGCAACTCTGGTTTACGGTCTTGATCCTGGTTCTGGCCTTGTGGTCAGCCAGGCCAGCATTTTTGGAGTGCCTCTATGAACCAGTCAAAGCTCTGGGGCATCATTGTTGTGGAAGGTGCCCATTCACACACTGCAGTGTCCTTCAGCACCATGGTCACACACCATAACTTTGCCACTTCACTGGCTATGTCTGGACCATACTCTTGCATAGAGGTCCAGACTTGAGCCAGGAAGAACCCCAGCTGCTTAGGGTCTCCATTGTACTTCACTCCAAGGGCTGGTGGTTTGCGGCTTCTCCTTCTCAGTTGCGCAGCCCAGGCTGGAGCTGTTGGCTGAGCTGCTATGGTGGCAACTAGTTGTGGAGCCAGAGCCTTGCCTGAGTTGCTGAGGCAGGTACCACTGCAGCTGCAGCAGTGGCTGCAGCTGCGCCATCTCTTGCAGTGCTTGCACTGGTTGAGCTGCCAGCTGAGTCATCTGCACTAGGGCTTGACATGTTTTGAGGTTGCCAAATGCCCCCCATGGGTACTCAATCATGCACTCCAGCATCTCATCCTCCTGGATGGTCTTGCCCTGGCTTACCTCCTCCTCAAGTTCTTACAGCTCTCTCTGGCAGCTTCCCTGGCTCCCACATGTGAATGTTACCTCAGAGAGCTTTTCTTCCCAATCTTCCTTCCTTCCAATCCTGTTGACCATCAGGTTCTCCCACTGGTTTTCTTTCCACCTCACCTAGTCATTCAGAAAGGACTGCTCTCCCATAGGTTCTCAAGGATACCACTTACCCCAGGCTTCAACTTCCTCCTGATCACTTTCGTGGATTGACATATTTTGCCCAGCTCCCATGGTAGAGGTTTCTCTCTGGGTTAGCTGTTATTGCAATTCTGGCCTAATGTCAGACCTGACCGAGTCAGATCCTTTAGGAAAGAAAGACCCTTGACTCCATTTGGGTGAAGTGATAGGCTCTTTTACTAAAGATTGCTGGTTGCAGTAAAGTCAGGGCCCAATGAAAGATTCCCAAGCAAAAGGTTACACATTTTTCTCCTTGTCCCAGCCCTCCTTCCTTTGACTAGTTCATCTTCAGGAAAGTCATCTAGGTGTTTTTAGAATCGCTGAAATGTTTAAGGTGATCCACATTTCGTTCTCAGGGTGCGTGGTCTTGAGTGCTGGCACAAAATGGTTCTGTGCTGCCCTGGTCTTCAACAAGCTGTCATCCCCCCTCCCTATTTCCCATCACAACCTCCTACAAGTTTATTGCCCATTTGTCCCGTCTTGTCCCCTCCATCTTAGCTTTTGATGTCAGGATACTTGGCAAAGCACCAAGACAAAGAAGGCAGAACTGACACATTCATTTGTCATCCAAGAAGCTGTTTATAGGAAAACCAAGTCCAATTTGCTGACATTTCATGGAAACTCCTACATATTAAATTGGATTGTTTCCAATTATGTCTAACAACTGGGTAGATCAAAACAGGATTATAGCATAGCATAAATAAGTATAATAACACATTAATTTGACGGGTAGATCTTTTAGAAGTAAAGTCTTGGCAGAATAAATACAGGGATTTATTTCAGATGAGTTGCACGTGCCTTGATGAAGTAGATGTGCTTCATAAAATAGTTGGCGGCTCAGGAAATTGAGTTCATCTGAAGATTGTGAGCAATTTGGTACTCTTATGAGTCATTACAAATTTAATAATCCCAAACAGCAGGAAGATATGAAGAGACAGGTTTAAAAAAACTGTCTGCCAAGCATTACTTAGTTTGGTGCTACCAAGTTCATCTGGATTCCTGGTGATTACATTGGCACTAATTGCTATCTTGATTTGCCTTTAGTGCATTTCAAACCATATGTAAAATTCTAACGACATAGCATGTGACATAACTCACCCTTAACCTTTTTCTTTACCTTTATTCTTTATTACTGCAGATATAAATCTGCAACATGTTGTTTGTGGGATTTAATAACTTGGGCATGAAATTTGGCTAACCACACATATAAAATTATTTAGAACAGTTAAATGAAATAACCATGTTGTTTCACTTGAACTCACTTCTGAAAATCCTCCACATTAAATCAAATTCTGTGACCTTTTCACTTCAAATTGATATGTTTAGTTTCCCAAAGACTAGGAAAATGATAGAATAAAGGCCAGAAGGGGGAGGGGAAGTAGCACATTAAATCAAAGGATGATGTGATAGGTGACAAATATAAGGGAGAATTACAGTGAAGGTCATTACACTGGTGCTCAAGTTGTCCATTTTGTTTTGGAAGAGATTATGCATGCTTCTTCATCAGAGCGATTATTTCATTATACATGCGTCGGGGTGCGTCCAGACCCCAGATGAAATCGAGGTGTGCCCAGTCTGGAATGTATTTATGGGAAACAAGGTATTTGATTTGAGGCAATAAAATAGCAATATCTTTTGGGTCAGAAAGTAAATCTTTTCCTCCGGTCCATACCGCAGTTGGAATTGTCATATCGTTCACTTTATATAATGGAGGAGTAGGCTAGAAAATATATAGATAAATAAAACAATACAAAAAATAGTTAAAGCAGTGGCTTTTTAAAAAAAAAAAAAAAAAAAAAACATATAAATGGAAGAAGAGTTAGTGTATTTAAATGAATTCTTTATAGTTCTTGGAAGGCTTACAAACATTAAGAAATAAAACATTTTTATTATTATTTAGCATATGATGAGAACACATAAACAACAATAAAATTAATGCAATTAAAATCAAAATCATTAAAATGATTTTAAGGAACATTGTTAAAGTAAGTAATAATTAAATGCTTGATGGGGTAGATGCCATTTTCTTAAATATTGGAAAGAGGGAGGGGCAACCATCACAGCCAAGCAGCAAGAGGAATTATCCAAAAACCTCCCTTGCTGATCTAAGTCAGTTATCAGATTCACAGTGGGACAGTTGTTCATTCAGATAGTAAGGGCTTAAGCCCTTTTGGATTTGTTATTATTACTGCTTTCCCTTTTAGCAATAGCAATAGCACTTAGACTTATATACCACTTCACAGTGCTTTACAGCTCTCTCTAAGTGGTTTCCAAAGTCAGCATATTGCCCCCAACAATCTGGGTCCTCATTTTATCGACCTCGGAAGGATGGAAGGCTGAGTCAACCTTGAGGCTGGTGAGATTTGATCTGCCAAATTGCAGGCAGCTGGCAGGCAGCAGAAGTAGCCTGCAGTACTGCATTCTAACCACTGTGCCACCATGGCTCTTACATTGCTCCTTCCCCTCATAAGACTTTCAGTTTTTACTAATTCTTTACTAAATATTGGGAGTGTTAAGTCATGCATGGCTTGTAACAGGGAGTGCATGTAAAGTGTCCTGATCTCAAAATGGGCTGTTCTCACATGAAGGCCCATCCTAATTCCATTCTTGTACATTCCAAGAATTACAGATTTGGTCAGAATACAATAAAAAAATCTTGATAGAATGTGTTTGTTTTCTCTATTCAGCATATATGGCATTCTGATTGTCATCTGAGAATAACAAAAATAATCAACTGCAAGCAAGGTGCTGAGGAATCATGTTGTCATGTCATAACTAAGTGTCCTGATTATAATTTTATCATGGCATATTGTGCATGCAAGGAATAGGAATCTGGCTGCCAGGTTTTGTAATTAGCAGGATATGGTAAAGAAGATGTAAAGGTAAACAATAGTGAAATAATGTAGTGAAATAAAGTTGAGATAAGGAGTTTCTTAGCATACACAGACGCATTCTGCAAGGATAGAATTGGGCTCCTCAGGACAGAAAAACGGCTCCTGAGGAAAGAAAAATGGCTCCTCTGGAGCAGTGTTAAGAACAGATCATGCCAAACCAATCTTATTTCATTCTTCAACATAGTGACTAAATTAGTAGACCAGCAAAATACTGTGGACGTAATATATTTAGATTTCAGCAAGGCATTCGACAAAGTAGACCACAACCTACTTCTTAGCAAGCTAGAAAAAAGTGGAATAGATAGCACCACCACTAGATGGACTCACAACTGGCTGGCAAACCGCACTCAACGAGTAGTCCTTAATGGGTCTAAGTCTACAAGGAGGGAAGTAAGCAGTGGGGTACCACAAGGTTCCATCTTAGGCCCAGTACTCTTCAATATTTTCATTAACGACTTAGATGAGGGAATAGAAGGGGAACTTACCAAATTTGCAGATGATACTAAGCTGGCAGGTATAGCTAACACCCAAGAAGATACGCTCAAGATCCTGATGGATCTTGACAGACTAGAACACTGGGCCGTATCTAACAAAATGAAATTCAATGTAGAGAAAAGTAAAGTCCTACACTTAGGCAAGAAAAACAAAAAGTACACATATAGACTGGGTGAAACCAGGCTCAATAGCAGTAACTGTGAGAGGAATCTTGGAGTCTTAGTGGACAACCAGCTAAATATGAGCCAGCAGTGTGCAGCAGTAGCTAAAAAAGCTAATGCAATCCTAAATTGCATTAACAGAGGGATACAATCGAGATCAAGTGAGGTAGTAATACCACTCTATAAAGCCTTAGCAAGACCACACCCAGAGTACTGCATCCAGTTTTGGTTACCACATTATAAAAAAGATGTGGAGACTCTAGAAAAAGTGCAGAGAAGAGCAACCAGGATGATTAGGGGACTGGAGACTAAAAAACATGAAGAATGGTTACAGGAACTAGGCCTGGCTAGTCTAGTAAAGAGAAGGACCAGGGGAGACATGATAGCAGTCTTCCAATATTTGAGGGCTGCCACAGGGAGGAAGGGGTCAAGCTATTTTCTAAAGTGCCTGTAGGCCAGACAAGGAATAATGGATGGAAACTGAACAAGGAGAGATTTAACCTGGAAATAAGGAGAAACTTTCTGACAGTGAGAACAATCAACCAATGGAACAGCTTGCCCTCGGAAGTTGTGGGAGCTTCATCACTTGAGACCTTCAAGAAGAGATTGGACTGCCATTTGTCAGAAATGGTGTAGGGTCTCCCGCTTGGGTGGGGGGTTGGACTAGATGACCTACAAGGTCCCTTCCAACTCTGATTATTTGTTATCTGTTTCTCAAACTTGGCAGTTTTAAGATATGTGGACTTCAGCTCCAAGAATTCCTCAGCTAGATGCTGGCTGGAGAATTTTTGGAGGACTCCACTCAGTAGAGAAGTTTGACCCAGAGAGGAAACACATTTGGAAGGCATGGTCTAGACCAGGGGTGTCAAACTCATGGCCCATGGGCCGGATGTGTCATGTGCTGGCTTTGCCCCTGCCTGGTTTAGCGAAGGGGGGGGGGGAAAGTCCTGATACGTCACGTGACACCGCCATGACAACATGAATTTGACACCCCTGGCCTAGATGAAGAAGAGGAAGTGGCTGGGCTAATGTAGCAATGGGAGGAAACAATAACAACAAAAGTAAAAGATTTAAAGTCAGACAAGAACATAACTTGAGATGAGGAGAAAAAAGGTGAAATTTTCAAGTAAGAGGAAGACAAAGATGATAAAGAGCAGCTAAACAAGCTTTCTATCAGAACACAAGGCAAAACACAAGGCATTCATAAGCGCACAATTGTCCCTGTCCTATTGTCCCCAATTATTAGTTCCTATTTCTTATATTTAAACTTATATTTATTTTTATTTTATATTGTAAGCATTTGACAAAATAAAATAAAAATAAATAAAAATTGCTGACTTGTTTGTATGTTGGAGTCAAAGAGAGAATGCACAAAGCTTTCCCCAATTTTTGGGCATGCCTGCTTGCAGCTTGGGTTCAAGAGAGGTGAATCCACCCTTGGAGGAAAACCACCCATGTATTAGCTGGAGAGAAGACTGACAGCAAGCGAGTGAGGATTATGCTTAGTAAGAAGAGCATTCTCTGTTTGACAGCTGAGAGAAGAAACTGTGATTAGAAAGGATGCACAAGAGTGTGAATTTGGATTGTGGCCATCCCAGATGAAGTATAGGAGAAATCAATAATACCCTAAAAATGAGAATAAACAACTCAGTTGGGCTACTCAAGTAACGTTATTGAATTCTGTGGATATCTTTGGGCTTTAAAATATGTTTGGCTTTTTTTTTGTTGATGGCAGAGCAAAAGAGAGGGAGGGAAAGAAATTGCATTTGCCAAACAGAGTATGAAGTTATGGATGAATGGAATTCATTCCTACAAAGTTGAATAATTACTGGTGTGTAAAGGATATTCTTGAACTCTTTGTGTAAATCTGGTTGTAGATTTGTGTGGGTATTGTTCTAATTCAAGAAGTAGAACAGAGCTATTCACAAAGTTCTGGTTCTGAGTACTTGATATTTTCAACTGCAAGTATATCTTGGACATTATTGGGTCAGAGAGGAAATATAATTGCCTCTTAGACTGCCCAGCTTGATGTGGACATTTTGGTGGCATATTGATGGGGGAAAAAGAGCAGGGAGAAATTCTGCTTGATGTATCTCTGTAAGGAAATTCAGCTGTCAAGTCAATCCCATGCCCATTTTTGATTTTGAAGCAGAGCTTCACTAAGAGTTTCTTATTGCTGCTGGGACCATCAGGATTCCATTTCCACCTTACCCTTACAGATAGTACTATCTGATTATACCTAGAAAGTTAGATTCACAACAATGAATAGACATTTAACAAGTGTTCATGGAAAATTAAAACTCAATTAAAAACAACATTCCTGATGTGGTTATGATTTATCCCCAAGTTCTCTGGAATAAATTGGCTTCAACTAGCAATCTGAAGACTATTAATAATGGAGAATGTCTTGCCTTCATGAGGAAGCTATTTCAGAAGACGATGGCCATCAGAGAGAAATAACACTTCCCTCTCCCTTCCTGGAATTGGGGTTCTACTAATAGTTTCTCAGGGAAAGACACCTCGGATGGGTTGAATCAGATTGGATGAGATAGTCAAAATTACATGGTGTCTATAAATTATTTCTCACCACATACATTTTCTTTGCTTTATTTTTTTTTCCAAAAATTTTGCCTGTAAATAAACAAATATTGCCATACCTGTTTGTGCTTTATTTTATTCTTCCTCTCATCACCCCAGTCAAAACCCTTGAATAATCCACAACGAAAATTCTAGTAATAAGGCAGGGATTAAATGAAATGCACTATTAGTGAATTAGTAATGATTAATTACAATCATACAGGTACTGTACCTTTGTCTATTGAATGTTCAAGTTGTAATGCCTCTAAACCCTTGACAGAAACTTTATGTTCATGAGAAATACAACTCTACTCACATTTACCTAGTAATCTCATTCTACCATTCTATTATTTTTGAGGAGACACACATATTATTGCAGTATAAAAATTTCTTCAAAGAAAAACCAGAAAGTCCAGTTGCCTCTTGAAAAGCTATCTTTGGGACAACCAAGACTTGGATGACTGAGAATTTCCGTAGGAAGGCATATGATGCCTTGGCTCATAGGTTGTGTGAAAGGGAAAAGCAATGATTTCCCTCTTGAAATAATTTTACTTTTCTTACTTTTAAAGTTTAAGCCCCACCCAGAACCAGACTCAAAAATAAATAAATAAATGATAGCATATTTAAAATAAAAAATCATATTTGTCTATGTACTTTTGTTGTCGTTACTATAGATCTGTTTTTTCAAACTTGAGAACTTTCAAAATGTGTGGACTTCAACTCCCTGCTAGCCTGGGGAATTCTGGGATCTTAAAGTTGCACATTTTAAGGTTGCTATATTTAAAAAAATACTGCCATAGGACTGCCAAACTTGTGGCCCATGGACCAGATGCATCATGCGCTGGCCCCGTCCATGCTCAGTTTAGCAAAGGGGAAAAAAGTCATAATACATCACATGATGACGCCATGAGTTTGACATCCCTGCCATAGATGATGCCGTAATTGCACAAATGAATAATGCCATTGTAAAACAGCGTTCCCCAACCTTTCCGGGTTGGTGGCCCAGTGCGGTTGGGGGATGAGGAAATGGTTTTGTGTGAGGAACAGGTCTGTACAGCTTTATTTGGGTAAGTGGGGCTGCGAGCGCCAGTACCCACCACTCTTGTGGCATGGTTGCAAATAGACCATGTCCGGTAGTGGGCCACAGCCCACAGGTTGGGGACCCCTGTTCTAAAGTATCACTTCTTAACAAGCAATAATATTACAATAAGCAAAGATACCTGGCTCCAGTGCAATATATTTTGTACAGATGTTCCAGCTGGTGTTTGGCCCACATATGTGTTTATTCGGCTCTAAAGGGAGGAAAGAAGGAAGGAAATGTTAGTCTCCTCAAAATGAACATTGACTGAAAACACATTTCTAAATAAATGTTTTTCAATTTTAGCTGAAAACCACATTAAATATTTTAGAAGTATAAAAACCAGTACCTGATTAGGCCCCACCCAATGCATATAATAGCCTTTAAAATGATTCAAAATATACTTAGTTCTATTATCCTTGCATAACTTATTATTCTTTCTTCATCTTGTTTATGTCTACATTACATCTGGTGGATACAGCTAATAGTGACCCATAAAAAAACAAAGTTGAAGTGCAGCTGGTTCTATTTATATTTAGGTTTGTTTTAACGTGGTTTTGGTTAAATAAATGCACATCTATTGTATTTTGTGATCAAAGGCTGTAAGCAGTCAATACTCACCATATTTATATTTTTCATGTTATAGCCACTGAGATGAAAAAAGACGTTTCCACAAACATTAACAAAAGGACGCTGGCTGCAGAAAGTAGCAAGAGCCTTTCTAACTAGCCACTTCTGGGGAAGGAATTCTCTTTTGCCAAACAAAGTCTACAAAATACCAAAACACATAAATTAAAAAAAAAATCTGCCAGGCTGAAGTAATCATGTAGTTCTTCTCATGTCTGAATGTTCTTCATGACTTCTGTTATTAGTACATGGTTACATTAGAGGAATTATATAGACCGAAGGGTAGAACCTGTAAATAGACAGTAGCTTTAATGGCATTAGATGAAAAGGGAGGCTTCTCTCTATGTGGAATGGCATAGGAAAATAATACACAGGATATGTGATTTTGAGCATTTAGATTAATCAAGAATATGAGGTCCTCATTTTACCAACCACTGAAGGATGGAAAGCTGAGTCAGTGTGATGACCCGGGGTGTGGCACAAAAGCAACAAAGTCACAAAAGTAGGTAAAGTCCCTTTAATTCCTCCAACTTGGCCCCCAATGTCCAGTTATCATCGGCTGGAAAAAAAACTCTCCCAAAAACAGTTTTTAAAGGGAAGAAATTCAGTCTGAATCCAAAGTACATCTAAATTATAAATAAAACCAACACAAACCACACTGCAGCAATTAACGAGACAGGGCAGGATAAGGAATTGCAGACTTCCAAAAGATAACGAAACACACACAGTTGGGAGGACACCAGAACCCAGATAAGATGTGACAAACAAAGATAATGCATGCTTTGCTTCCAGCAAGGTGCTATGCACAAATGCCCTTTTAAAATCCTGTTTTCCCAGCTGCAGCTAATGAAGGGAATCGGGGCCCTTTTCTCCCTCATAACCCACGTTGCTCCCTTATCCGTTCCTCATTACGTGCCCTAGGATGAAGAGGGGGGTGGGCCTGGGTCTTCCTCTGAATGCCCAGCTGGACTGTGCCCTTCTCCAGTTTCCTCCACAGCCACCAGAGCCACACTCCCACTCCCTGTCAGCTTTTCGACCTCCCCCTTGGAATCAGATTCCAACAGGGGCATGACAGTCAACCTTGAGCCAGTGGGAATCGAACTGCCAAACTGCTGGCAGCCAACAGTCAGCTGAAGTAGTACTGCATTCTAACCATTGCGCCACCATGGCTCGTTAATGTTCTGGCTAGGGGGCACTCAAACAACAACAGGAAATCAGATCAACCAATCAACATGCAGGATGCGCATCTCCGCACAACCTGTCATTGAGATTTGGGAAGTGTGCATGTCAGCCTGTCTCCAACCATTTGCAATCTATGCTTATCCATCAACCCCTTTACAACATAGCATAGGCATACATTGACATTTACACACAAGTCTAAATCAAGCTTGAGATGAACATCTTTAATAAATAGTCTATTCTTGTGTCATGTAGACCTTTACAGGTGATAACCAGTTTCTTGAATGGTACCAGGAAGCCTACTGGAAGCCAGAGTTCACCAGGTAGTGGTGTTACATAAGCATGTCATTGTATGTTAGAGCAACTGTAGCATCCAGATGGTGTTCAAGATCAGGTCCATGTGCAGCTCATTGCAGCAATCCATCACAGAGGTGAATAAGGACTTGTATCAGTGGTGGAATTTAATTTTTTTTACTACTGATTCTGTGGGAGTGGCTTGGTGGGTGTGGCAGGGGAAGGATACTGTAAAATCTCCAGTCAGAGGTGGTATTTGCCAGTTCTCTGAATTTCCGCTACCAGTTCCCCAGAACTGGTCAGAACCTGCTGAATACCACCTCTCACTTGTATAACTATGAGGAGGAACTGGTGGAATTGACACTCCAATTAAAATTTGGCAAAGGCCCTCTTAGCCAGACCTGGCACTGTGGTTACATATCACAAAGACAGGGGCATCTCTTCTGATAGAGAAAAATAAAGGTGGCAATGATGACAAAGATAGTGTTTGTGTGTCACATATAAAAGGATATCCTTTTGATTGTGAAATTGTGACTGTTATTTTCAATTTGCTGACCATCATCTGTGATGCCTCCACATACAGAGATAAGACTACTAAAACCTAGTGAAATTTTCCAATTAAGGACATGTGCTTTAATGACTTTTTGGATGAACAGGAATTGGAATAAAATATGAACTTACCGAAAGGAACGTCTCTGGGAGATTAAGAAGTTTTATTATAGGGCTTTTGGCATACTTAATTCTAGCCACAGGGCCTAAGGCAAAAAACATCTTGATCTTCTGAGCCAATTCTGGCATGGCTGAAAATGCTACAAATCCTGAGAAAAATTAAGGAAGAGACAAAAAAAAAGATTTTTCTTTTTAAAAGGAATAAAACTCAGCAGGAGCTTTCCTTCCCACCCTATTTAGTTTATACAGTAACATTTCAATATATTGGGCATATCTATCTTAATACAGTAGGATTTTATGGATGCGCTTTTGTATGACTATATTTTTCTGACCACCAGGCTGTGGTCTATTTGCAACCGGGCCACATGAGTGGTGGGTGCTGGTGTTCCCAGCCCCACTCACAGAAATAAAGATATACATGGAGAGAGAGACAGAACAAAGAAACTCTATATACAATGTTGTGAACTAAAGAAATGTATTTAATAAAGATTCATTTGCATAGCAGGATCGTAATCCTGCACTTCCTATTGGCCCATATAATGGCAAGTTATGATTGGTTCATTCCGAGCAATCTGATTGGCTATTGGCGGGCCGCACCAAGATTCAAACGCTATAACGCTATCCATTGGTTATCCGGATAGCAGCTTACTCTATAAAAGAGTGACTGCTAGCCGGGTTTTTTTTGTCTCTGTTATGCTTGTGAATAAAGAGCTGAAGTTCACGGTTTACAGTCTGGTCTCCATTCATTAAACCCATGCCTCAAACTTAACATACAATACAAACTGTCAGGTGCAAAGAACAAGGAGCATACACTTTCAAAGCAGGGAAGAGGTTTTTTTATTCTTATAAGGCAAGAATCTGGCCAACTAAATCTGGTCAAAACTAAATGGGTGCTAGATAAAGTTCGACCGAATTCACAGGGAGCTAGACTTGGGTCTCTTGTGGCTACAAATGATTGCAAATTGACTGTCTATGGAGATTCTCAGACATCCAGGTCATGGTTTTTCCCAAAGGTGCTTTTTCAAGAAGGCAACCGGACTATCCAGTTTTTCTCTGAAAACGTTTCGCTTCTCATCCAAGAAGTTTTTCAGCTCTGACTGGAAGGTGGGGAACGGAAATGTCTTCAAAGAAAAACCAGAAAATCCAGTAGCCTCTTGAAAAAGCACCTTTAGGACAATTGCAAACTGACCTTTCAGCTCAGGCTGCTCATCTCCTACACAAATTTTCTTTTAACTTTCAAACAACTTTTGAAACATCCTATGTACAAATTCTCTTGTAGAATACTCAACACAAGGCTGAACAAATGCTAAGGACATCCACAGGTGAGTATTAAAATAAATTAAGATGGTGAGTGCCACTGTCTGACTGTAACCATCATCCTGCCTTTTTAGATCAATACATTTTAGATACCAATCCATGTTCTTCCATACTATACTATATCACACCAGCCCCATGTTGCCCTAAGAAATATGCATTTGAGATTTATTAAGGTAAGTTACCCTCAGCCATGGTGTGAATGGCAAGTTATCCTCATCCGTATAAAAAGAGATCTGATTAGATCCCTTTTTATATGGAGGAGCTGTTCCCACATATATCTGTACATGGACAAATAGCAGGAAAGGTAATGACCATTTATAGCACTGAATGGTGGACAAGAGTAATTCATGTGCACATTCATTCAATACTGTGAAAGGAAACATTTGAATTCACTTTTGATAATGGACTGTTTTATACTAAAAAAAGTAAACCAAAACACTATCTTTATTGCAACGTTTTCAAATTAATAGTCTTTAAAATGGTTCTCTGTACCTAAAGCATTTTTGACTCAGTTTTATCATACCTTAAAGCTTTTATATCTGGGGGGTTCATAGAAGCCTAATTTTCTTAGTGTAAAAATTACTGTTGCTCAGTTTGCTTCATTTGTTGTGAGTTAGCCAATAGTAGGAATATTTTAAAAACTTTATTTATGAGCAGAGATAAAGAATTTGCACTCGGGACTAACATATCAAAGCAAACGCACTACTTCACCTCCCAAGAGGTATTATTAATACAGTTCATACATTACATCAGCAATTCTGATTGGCTAGCTAAATTTACCTCATTACCTTATCTTTTGGTGGATAATATCTCAGAGATATTATCCTAGCTTCCTCATAGTTTATATAACCCTTTCCCCCCCCTTCTAGCAATTTCTAGAATCTTTTTTTGGTGCCATCATTATCAGTAGTTTTGCTATTCGGTGATATAAAAGTGACAGAACTGGAGAAAGGGATAGCAATGTTTTTGGAGGGAGGGGAATGCAAATTATCTTGAGGATTAGAGGCGTCAGCTTCTTGGCCCTTTTTTGTTTTTAGCATCAATAGTAGCAGCCAGTATTCTTCCCAACAGGCCTTTGAAACTCTAGCCCAGGCCAACTTTGACAAGGGAGGCAGGGGTAATGGAGCAATACAGTCACAAAATGAAGATAATATCACAATGAGGAAAAAAGTATGGGTACCCTGCTTCAGTTCTTTTCATGAAAGCTTCAAAGGAATGCTACTGGTGGGGCTTGCAATCGTGTTCCTCACCTGAATGAAATGAGAACTCTCAAAACTTTCGAACAAGGCACAAATCCAGTGTAACACTATTTTATTATTAATCTTCTTCCTCCTCTTTTCTCTTTCCTCATAGTATGAAATTCCTCCATAGCTAGACTGCTGTAACACAAATGGTTATGCCACACTACATATCAGCTTTTCTTCTTTGACATACCTATTGTAGCACCCTGTGAGTAGCCAACATAGTACAACTGTTGTTGGCCAGTTTTCTTTAGAATGAAATTGATGACAGCTGGAAGATCATACTTTGCCATTTCATCAAAGCTAGGGAAAGATACAAGACAAAAGAATTGAATTTAGGAATGAATTTAAATTTGGGATTCTGAAGGAAAGCAAAACAGTAAGTGAAATAAAATGGGAATGGTATATACAATAGTTATCCTCTAGATGGTGTATCAAAAATGCCTATTCCATATTAGCTTCATATGGAAACATATTCCACAATTCTGAAGAAACAGTTTGTAGACATGTACAAATGTTAGAATATGGAATATACAATATGGATTACAAAATATGCATTCATCTCTAGAAGCAAATACCAGCTCTCATTGAATTATTTTGGATCTTAAATAATTTATAGCATGATATCGAAATTATTTTCTCATTTCATTCCACTTCCCTGCTGCAAAATACCAAGATTGCAATAATTAAATATACCTGAAAGCCCAAAATTCATCTTCACTCACAGACAGCTTTTGGTGACTTCTGGACCAAGTATTTCCCCTGCTGTTTCCCATCCAAACATCAAATCCAGCATCTGCGAGGATGAAACCCAAACTGTTGTGGGCAAAGTTGGTAACCCAGTTACTTGCATCTCCTAGCAAACCATGTTGGAGAAATACTACAGGTTTCATATCTGAAGAAAGAAAAAATATTCTACTTAATATTAAAATTATTTTGTTTTACTAGGAATAAATGTGTCAAAAGATTAAATTGTGGGAAAAAATGTGATTTATCTATGTAGGATCTATTAGATTGGACTAGGATTCAATTTATCTGGACAATTTTTATCCATTCACTTATAAAGATAAATCCTAGATATGTGCTTCATTTTTTCCTTATATGTTTCTACCTTAACCCTATGTTATAACAATTTATCTCACCAAAATCCATTTGATAGTTTCTGCCTGATGGAATTCTGTTCAAGCTAAGAATATAGCCATCTGCTGTTATCACTTTGTACTCCTCACTCAGGTAGCCTTTGTGGATGATAAGTTCATTCTGCAACATAATAAAACCAAACCAACAAATCAACAGATATTTTAAGAATTTGTGGCACTACCTAATCTCATCTTCTGGAATTGATGTATCTGCAGCTGAGCACTGGATGATTAGAGAAATAGAATTTTAAGTAACTGATAGCAAGTTGCAAGGATAAATTTTTTTGTCACACAGTTCTCCTGTTGTCTCACTCTCTTTAAAGCTGCTGTCATAATAGTGTCTTTTAGTTTACTCCTCATTTTCTAGGTAGTGTTTTTCCCCCTAGGAGCCATAAAACTAATGATTGAAACAACACCATATTATGCATCTTTTTAAAAATAAATATTAACCAGAAAGATCTGAGGGAAGATGGATGACCAGTTGATGGGGACATATTTTGTCCCACAGCGTAAACACTTCTTGAATCTGCAGTAATTGGCCTTAGGTGAAAATCAAAGTAAACATGAGAATGGCTTGAATCTCTATTATCCATAGAAGATCATTTGAATAAACAGATAAATATAGTGTGATGTTTTACAAACATAAGAATGTTTGTAAAAATTTGATATCATTTATTCAGCTTTCATCACATGCGAAATGCTCAGTTGGCTTTAGATTAGTTTAGTGTAAGGTTGCCTTGATTTATATTCATAAAGTGGGAGAAAAGGGCATGAGGATCTTGAAGATATGTGCATTTGATATACTTCCAAGACCTTTAAACATGGTTTCAACAGAGGATGGAAATGAATACCACATCTCTCTTACCTTACCTTTTGGATAACTAAATAGAATAACTCTGCTAGTTTTCCTTAAGCCTCTGGATGTTCTGATGTATGAAATGTACACTGAATGAATCAATCACAATAGAACACACTTCGATAGATTGCAACATTTATTAAATACAGTACATCTTTTAAAAATAGGGAAAGAAAATCAATCATGTAAGTTGATAAATGGATGATAGATAATTTAATTTGAAAAACCCAGGAGATAATGAGTCTAACTTTAAAAACATGAGTAGCACATTTAAAGTCAAGCATCATATTAATTTTCCATTAATAGTGAAAGGAAACTTACAACATTCATAAAGGCTTCTGAATTCGTAGCTCTCTTTGTTCTTATTAGCTTTGAGTAAGCAAATCCGTGAATCAGGCATAATGTAATAATTAATGCCCGCATCCTGTGCCTGTTTAACAAAAGACATATATTTCTTAATGGCTGTGCTACATATAACATATGACATTATTCTTCTTGTTAAAAAGCTATATGACCACAAGCATTTTATGTAAAAAAAGTTCTTTGCAGCAGGTCTGAGCCTAGATATCTATAGAAGACACCAGTATTTTTGTTTCAGTTTAGTTTTATAAGAAGAAGAATTGTAGATAGAACAAAAAATATTTCTGCTATCCAAAGGAAAAACATGGAACAATAAAATCTGAACTAACCCCCCTCCACTTCTGTTTGGAAAATACTTTATCTTTTTTTTTAGAAACAATTACAAATTATAATGTATATCTATTTAGTTCATTCATATGAATGAACCTACAGGATGAACTTCTATTTAAAGAAGTAAGAATAAAGGAAGAAGAATAAAGGAAGAAGAACAAGAAGAAAGGAGAAAGGAGAAGAAAGGAGGAGGAGGAGGAAGAAGAAGAAAAGAAGAAGCCTTTTGCAGATCAAAAAACATACTGAAACATCAGAACAATTTCATATATATATTCAACAGTCATATTGCTCTAACAATACATTTCTTAAACTTGTATGCTCAATTTATTCTGAATAACTGGAAAAATGTTAAAAGATGTATCTACAGTGTGTGTTCTGCTAATTCCTCTCCTTATTCTTTTCTCTCATCATCTGAAAAATAACTAAAAAAACATCAGAAAAATCATGTAATTCCCTTTACATGGTGGTAGTCCTTTTATCTTTAAAATTCTAATGAAGACACAGATAACTTCATTGGGCGAGAGAGAGAAATAAATTAGTTAGATTATGCTTCTCTACCAACATTCCTTTTTCTGTAGTACAAGAGATTATTGTTATACTTACTGGTTTTAATATTCACTTGTTCCTCCAAACGTTTCAGATGTTGAGATGGTGACTCCTGGCACAATATTTATACCAGAAATGTAAGATAGAGAAGTTACAACATTTAACCCTTTCTTTGAAAACATTTAGTGGTGACATCACTTTCCATCACTTCCCCTTATCCCTTTAGCTGCTATTTCAGTTAAGTCATATTGAAAGGCATTCACTGAAGACCAGATCTTGCTTAGGCACTCCTTACATTTTTAAGACAGCTGTAGAGATGTTCAAGTGACTTCCGAGAGAATTGGAACATTGAAGGGAAGGGATTTCAAATGCAAACATTTTGCATCATTCCATGGACTTCTAATCAGAAAAATATGCTTGTTTCTACAGTTTTTCCAATACATACTCTCTGTGAGCATTTCAAAGAATATATTATCCATAAAACTTTGGGGATTCACTGTGCTTCCTTCCCCACTTTGCTTCCCCGCCTTGGCTAAGCATTTTCCCACAAGCACAAGGACCACTTTTTTTTTTCAGATCAACCAAGTGTTGATCTATTGGTCACAACAGGAATTGACTGATCAGCTTGTTGCCCCAGCCTGACATCAGGGAGAGAGAGAGAGAAAGAGAGAGAGAGAGAGAGAGATGAAGCCTTAACCAGTAGGCCAAACTGGCTCTCTCAATGATTCACTTTGCTATTGCTTGATATCTTGACATCTAATCACATAGAGCCAGTGTGTTTGTTCTATTACTGGCAGGTTTGGAAAACATATTATCCTCTGTTTCTGAAGTCAAACATAATTTATTTATTTATTTATTTAAATTTAATTATTTAAATGTTATAATTTAAACATTTGGATTCTATCCTATAATTAAACGGGTCCATCTCTTAGGTGCAGACCCAAAGTGGCAAGGATCTAAGCACATTGCCCTGAATCTGTTTAAAAATGCATCCAAGTATCGAAATCTGGTTTTCATGAATAAACAATCTTATCCCTCAGTATTTGCAGGAGTACAATTGCACGGGTTCTTCCAAGGAAAAATACTTCTTCCCTCTGAAATGCCTTGTAGCACTGAGCATTAAGACTTACAGAGGCCATGACCTCCATTTAGATTTGTTATCTATCCAGGACTGATATATGCCATTGTCATTAAATGAATGCATCATTAAAAGATGCATAGAAATACACCAAGCAAATAAAGACTTCGTAGTTTCAGAAAAGTCCCATGCTGTATTTTTTCATTACATACCCTCCACAAATTTTCCACTGCATTTTTCCTTCACTTTTACATTTACGTACATTTTATAAATCACACACACAAAAGAATACTGTTTCATAGTATGCATGACACAGGCATGACAGGATTTAGATTTAGATTTCAGCAAGGCATTCGATAAAGTAGAGTAGACCACAACCTACTTCTTAGTAAGCTAGAAAAAGGTGGAATAGATAGCACCACCACTAGATGGACTCGCAACTGGCTGGCAAACTGTACTCAACGAGTAGTCCTTAATGGGTCTAAGTCTACATGGAAGGAAGGAAGGAAGCAGTGGGGTGCCACAAGGTTCCGTCTTAGGCCCAGTACTCTTCAATATCTTCATTTAATGACTTAGATGAGGGAATAGAAGGGGAACTTACCAAATTTGCAGATGATACTAAGCTGGCAGGTATAGCTAACACCCAGGAAGATAGGCTCAAGATCCAGATGGATCTTGACAGACTAGAACACTGGGCCATATCTAATAAAATGAAATTAAATATAGAGAAAAGTAAAGTCCTACACTTAGACATGAAAAACCAAAAGTACACATATAGACTGGGTGAAACCAGGCTCAATAGCAGTAACTGTGAGAGGGATCTTGGAGTCTTAGTGGACAACCAGCTAAATATGAGCCAGCAGTGTGCAGCAGCAGCCAAAAAAGCTAATGCAATCCTAAATTGTATTAACAGAGGGATACAGTCAAGGGGAGTACTTATACCACTCTGTAAAGCCTTAGTAAGACCACACCTAGAGTACTGCATCCAGTTTTGGTCACCACATTATAAAAAAGATGTGGAGACTCTAGAAAAAGTGCAGATAAGAGCAACCAGGATGATTAGGGGACTGGAGGCTAAAACAAACAATGAACAGTTGCAGGAACTGGGCTTGGCTAGTCTAGTAAAGAGAAGGACCAGGGGAGACATGATAGCAGTCTTCCAATATTTGAGGGACTGCCACAGAGAGGAAGGGGTCAAGCTATTTTCTAAAGTGCCTGTAGGCCAGACAAGGAATAATAGATGGGAACTGAACAAGGAGAGATTTAACCTGGAAACAAGGAGAAACTTTCTGACAGTGAGAACAATCAACCAATGGAACAGCTTGCTCTCGGAAGTTGTGGGAGCGCCATCACTTGAGACTTTCAAGAAGAGATTGGACTGCCATTTGTCAGAAATGGTGTAGGGTCTTCCGCTTGGGCGGGGGGTTGGACTAGATGACCTACAAGGTCCCTTCCAACTCTGATTATCTGTATCTGTATCTGTATCTGTAATAGAGCAGAAAGGACTACTGTGTGTGTTCACCAACTTGAGTTATTATAAAAATAATGAAGGAGGGATATAAATAAAATATCATTCTTTAGAGCAAAGGGTTCAAACTACATTGCAGCCATTGTGTGCATAATGAGATTTGACTAGTAATAGATTTACAGCTTTGAGTCTCACTTAATAATTTGTAAATTACGTCCATAAATAAATGAACTAAAGTTAGTCATGATTTACAATATATGACGTTCAACCTTTTATATTTTTTCTGATACTTCTGAACATTGTTAAATAAAGGATACTGCATGGTATTTGAGACATTGATTTTTAAATCAGTTTACATCTGGCTCCTAGCTTTGTAGGTTGTATTTTTCTCCCTAACTAGAATTAATATTATTGTCAGCCTTTCCTAAATTTTGCTGCATCATTGCTTTGACCAACAGCGCCCTCTGCTGGGAAACAGCTGTGGAATCCCTGGAATTATATTTGTTTTTTCTACATGGATGGAAACCCAAACAAGTTTTATTTCCCCTATCTTGAAAACATTTTCTGAAAGATGGCCATGGTTTAGATATATCCTTCCAGGTTATCCAGGTCAGCATTTCTTTATGGCCTATGCTGCTTTTCTTTTTATTTGAAAAATCAATCTAATAGATATCACATTTCTTCTTCTTCTATTTTTCTCTTATGACCCTAACAAAATTTCTTTTGGAATACTTCCAATCGATTTAATACATTGTAATAATATGTTGTGAATGTCTGAACTGGTTGGTTGCCTCAGATTGTATTTTTGTCAGATAAAGTATACAGTATATCACTTCTGTATGTACTATCTGCTTTCCTTCAAGTCTGAAAAATCTCTTATCACTCTATTCTGATTCATTATATGCCTTCACATCATTTTTGAGTGCTAGTAATCACATAGAAAGATTTCTCCATTACAATTGTTCTCTAACCTGTTGTCTTACGTCTCCCTATGGTGCACTCTTTGCCACTTAACTGCTTATTGTCCTCCTCTTTTTCCTTTCAGCTTTCATTAACACCTTCTCTAGAGAGCTGGGTTTTTGCATTATATATCCAAAGTAGGATAATTTGAGGCTGATCATTTGTGCTTTGACTAAGAACTGTGGTTTGATTTGTTTTGTGATCCATCTGTATGTTTTCTTGACCATCCACAGAATTCTCAATCGTGTTCTCCAGCACCAAAGCTCAAAGCATCAAAACTCATCCTATCCTGATTTGATTCAGTTCGATGCTATTCATTTGTTTGAACAGCACTTTTATCAGAGTGTTAGTTTATTTGATATGGGATATTTTAATTAAATGAATATATGATATTGATGTATGGATCTAGACTCAACCAGAAAGCCAAAATCATGATTGCTAATACTACTTTTATTATAAGGTTACAGTAATCATCTTGCAACTTTGCTTTTGTCATCTTCTCTTTATCTGCTGGTGAACTGCAACCAGTTTGGTCTAGTGGCTAAGGCACCAAACTAGAAAGTGGGAGCTGTTGGGTTCTAGTGCCACCTTAGCCATGAAAGACAGCTGAGTGACCTCGGGCCAGTCACTCTCTTTCATCCCAATTCACTTCACAGGCTGGTTATTGTGGTAAAACATGAAAATAAATATCAATAAATAAAAAATGAAGACATAGTCTGGAACCTTTTTTCAAATTACAATTCTGACACAAACTCAGATTTCTTTTATCTGACTTGTTATTTTGGTTGCAGCTCTTCTTCTGTTCTTCTAGGTTATTCGTCCGTCTCTCCCCCCCCCCCCCGATTACTTTTGGTCATTTTACTTTTCCAAGATACAGCATATGTTCCTTAAAAGATGAAGAGGATGGAATGATCTCTATCTTACAATCAGAGACAGATAGAAAGCCAGTAATGTTGGAAGGGAGATCTTGCTACCACTTCTCCAACAATGACCTTTGGTTGAATAGGTTCATACTTACCACAATTGAAGGAAGGAAGAAGGAAGAAGAAGCATTGTTACTTCTCCCAACTTGACTTATTTGGACTAAGAGAGAAGTGAACTATATCTGACTCTTAATTCAAGAAGAGAAAGTCATGATTCAGTTCATAGTGTGACCCTTCCATTCAGGCCAACTGTGGGAAGAAAAAGGGAAGGACATTCCTATGAGTCGTTGACAATTTGTGTGGGACCAACTGAACAGCTGAATCCATAATGATCTGATGCCCTCCACATCTTAATGGACTACAGTTAGACTTACTGATCTATAATAGATTAGATTAGATCTCCAAGTTGCAAACATCTGTTTACAGCTGTGCAACTCCATCCACCACCAAGAATGGCATAGTCCCAGAACTGGTAGCCATAAACCCAAACCCAGGCAATCATGCCAGGGTTTAGCTGAAGCCTGTTGTTCCCTATTTTTATTTATTCATTTATCAAATTTGTATAGCTGTCCGTCTCACCAAAAACGACTCTGGACAACAATTAGATAAAAACCACAAATATAAAAACAATAGGTATTAAAAAATACAGAAATCTACCTTGAGAAATAAATAGTATAAAAAAACAAATATATTGTACAAGCCCCTAGGTGAAGACAGGATAAGAATGGCCACCTCAACAATGGAGTCATCTAAGGAAATCTCACACTCCCTGGAAACTCCAGGCTTGATAGCATAACTAGGTCTTTAATGCCCTCACAGTTTCTAGACACCGACAGCATGGTTTAATTTGCCAGGGGCAGAGATGTATAACTATCTGTCTTTGAGAGAGATGGGCAGTTCAGAAATGTAAAAAATAATAAAAATCAGGATTGATACCTTACTCCATGGCAACAAATGAGCTCTCCCAGTGGCTTCATGTAGATGGTGAATGGGATAATGCACTGAATCCTGTTGTACCACACACATGATCTGATTATGACCAGGGAGACACAAAGACCTCCCTAAATTTTGTATCACATTGTCCCAGGTCTGACAGGAAAAGAGATAATTTGTGTGACCACTGTTATGTATCCCTTGCCCTGAAGTCTCGGCCCTTTTGGTCATCTTTACTATTCTCTGTCCGCATTTATAATTTTATATGTTGTATAAGTTGTTGTTGTATAAGTTATTGTATAAGTTACTGTATAAGTTATTGTATAAGTAACACTGGGTGGAATCGGGCGTGCCAGGCGCATGGGGTCCACGGGGACATTGCCCCTCCCCCCGACCTGTCTTGAAACACGGACCAAGGAGTGAGTCAGAGGCTGAAGACAAAAGCCCCGTGGTGTAATGAAGGTGAGGGGTGGGGCAGACCGGCTGAGGTGGGATCCCGTCTCACCCACCCTGTTGGGGAGGTGGAGCATGAACGCGCATGCTAGGACCTGAAAGATGGTGCGTTCTGTGCACCTTCGGCATTTAGTCATGCCGGCCACATGACCATGGAGATGTCTTCAGACAGCGCTGGCTCTTCAGCTTTGTAACGGAGATGAGCACTGTCCCCTAGAGCTGGAAACGATATGCACCGTATGTGCGAGGGAAACCTTTGCCTTTACCTGTAAGTTACTATCTATTGGTAACCTTTGAATTATTTTCTCTTAAATTTGATGCATTTATGGACCAAGATAGGCGTATCTATCAATGTTAACTGTAGAATTTTCCATTTTTTTTCAAGTCAGCTTTTTTACTGTATCTCTTTGTTCCCATGTAAATTTCATGTTAATTTATCTTACTAAATGTAGTTTTATTAAACACTTTTCCTAATGTTCCTCTTTTGCAAATTATTATTTTTTATTGTAATGAATATGTTTCTATTTTCTTCCAACTTATACAAATAATTCCTACTGTGCAGATGTTTGAAGATGCAATCTGAACCATAAAATTTAGAAAAGGAAAAAAAATAGAATGGGGTTACATTCCAAATCCCATGAAGATTCAGAAAATATGAAATGGTTAATTGTAAATGGAATTATTCACTTTTTGAATATTTTTATACTTGCAAAATATGGCCACCAATCTCAAATACAACACCCTAGAAGGCTTACAAAATTTAAAAAAAGATTTTTATATATATATATATATATATATATATATATATATATATATATATATATATATATATATATATATAATTTTCTGAGGTTCTCGCGGGTATTTGTATGTGGATCTTTGGTTGTTCGGGTTTTCTCCCGCGTAAGATTGGAAGTATCTAGGCAACGTTTCGATGAAGTCTCATTCATCATCTTCAGGCTTGTGTCTTCGGCTCTGTGCTTCTCAGAGTGATGTGAGCTTGCAGCTGCTTCTTCCTTTTAACTGCTAGTGGGGGTGTGACTTGATTGGGTGGGGGCTTGGCTGTGTTCTGATTGGGTGGGGGTGTGTTCTGTTCAGGTGGGGGCTTGGTTGTGCTCAGGTTAGTCTTAGTTGCTGGGGGAGGGTTTGAAGTGGGTAGTGATGCAGCTGCAGTGCGGCTTCTGGTCCGTGGTCGTGTCTCATCTTCTGTGTGGGTGTGAGTCTGCTTTCTACGTGGAAGTGTGGCGGTGGCATCTTGTGTGGCCCTCATGGGTGTGGGTCTTGTGTCAGTCTTCATGTTAGGTACTTGTCTGTTCATGAGGGCGGGTTTCCAAATGGCTGGTAGGCGGGAGGTGTCATCTCGTTTATTCATGCTGCATGAATATATGGCTTGGCTCCGAATAAACGGGCGGCTATCATTTATTAGGAAGCTAGGTTTCATCTGGGTGCCTGGTTGGGGTGTGTTTGAGCTGGAGGTATCGGGGGGGTGTCTGTTTGTGCTCAGGTGTTTACTTGGAGCCAAGCCACACTAAAAGCCTCCAATACAGGAAACACAATGTTGCCAGCCAATCAAGACCCCCCCCCAAAAAAGCTATAAAACAGACAGAAGATATTAGAAACACCAATCAAGCAGAACACAGCAAACTCCAAGACCAATAAACACAGACCAAGACTCCCAACCAATCAGGATGAAGAAAAAAGCATTCTGGTACAGCAGTAGGCTAGCACCAAATTTAAAACAGAAATGGCTGTGAAAGTCTGACTCACAGACGAACACAATACAGAAGCCTGATGATGCGCAGATGAGATTCTGCCGAAACGTTGCTACAACTTTAAAAGCACAACTATAATGACATGGGAAAATACCCGAACAAAGCTGAATACCATGTGTGTGTGTGTGTGTGTGTGTGTGTGTGTGTGTGTGTGTGTGTGTGCCTGAATGCTGGTAGGCATTCGGGGAAGGCTCCTTTCTTGTTCCTGCGCAGTTTATTTGCTCATGGGAATCAAACCATCGAACTGCAAACCTTAACAGTGCGCAAGCCCAACGTGAGCCACTACGACCCCCAACACAACCACGAAACAGGCTCTTTTCCAACAACTGGAATCCCTTGAGCACAGAACTGTGCAGGTTATGAATGAAGTGAGATGAGATGAGATGATGGGATGATCTTTTGATTTATTTGTTAGGTGTGGGAGGACTTGATCGAGACAATTTGTTCTTCTGAGTGCAACTAAGGTATATTTATTGCTAAAAGCAAAACAGTTTGCATTTAGGGGCAGGCTGCAGAGAAATTGGGTACAGCAGCGGATTTTTATAGAGGGAGCTTGAACAGGTGTCAGTCTAGGTGCTTATTCTAAGGTGACACTTGACAGGCATGTGTGTGTGTGTGTGTGTGTGTGTGTGTGTGTGTAGATACATTTATTCTTCTGAACATACAGTTCCTCTGGAAGATCTAATTTAATTGACTGTGTTTACAGACTTTATTCTTCCATATGTGGATTAGGTCTAGGTAACTTATTTGGGGGTTTGAGGAAGAGATTTTTCCCTGTTTGCTACTTTTATTTGATTAATTTAGTTCCAGCTTGACCATCGATTATTTAGCAGAGACACTGATTCTCAGAGCATTGTGGATTCTGTTAATATTTTAAGAGAAGATGGAAACAGTGTATAGGGAGTAAAATATATGTTGATGTAAAACTTCTCACAAACTCTTGTAAGCCAAATACCCTGAGCTTTTGGGGAAAACTTCTCTCTATACTGTAAGTGCAGGTGTTTGCAAGCCCTTCAACTATTTGTGTGTTGCTGGTTTGGGACAGAATACTCAGTTCCTTCAAAAGAGAGGAAGATCTCTGGCCATCGATATTTCTAATTGAGAGATGTTGAGCATTGGCCCACAATGGATGATCCTGAGGTATAATTTTCTAGGAGCTAAAAGCAGTGTCGGTATTCAATTTTTTTTACTACCGGTTCTATGGGCGTGGTGTGGCTTGGTGGGTGTGACAGCGGAAGGATACTGTAAAATCTCCATTTCCACCCCACTCCAGGGGAAGGATATACTGCAAAATCTCCATTTCCACCCCAGGGGAATGATACTGTAAAATCCCCATTCCCTCCCCACCCCACTAACCTGCTTTCTAGCTCCGTTCTCCTATGCAGGGCAACAAAAGAAGACCCAGCTGATCAGCTGGGAATCAGGAGGCAGTGAATAGACGGGGCGGGGCCAACCAGAGGTGGTATTTACCGCTTCTCCAAACTACTCAAAATTTCCGCTACCAGTTCTCCAGAACCTGTCAGAACTGGTTGAATACCACCTCTGGCTAAAGGGACATAACCAGGCCTATTGGGAGGCTATGCCCACAGAGCAAAATCCCTTCTCCTAGCCCCATGATGGCAAACCTATGGCACGCATGCCACAGGTGGCACGCAGAGCCATTTCCACTGGCCTGCAAGCTGCAGGCAAACTTACCTCAGTGCACTTGCGCATGCCTCACAGCTGATTTTCGGCCTCCTAGAGGCTTGAGGAAAGCCTTTGCAGGCCGAAAAATAGGTCCGTTTCATCACTTCCTATATTTCTGGAAATACCGGAAGTGATGAAACGGGCCCGTTTTTCGGCCTGCAAAGCCTGCAGAAGCGTTCAAGCATTTGGGAGGCCCAAAAAGGCCTCAAACGAGGCAAAAATCAGCTGGGAAGTGCAGTGCAGGTAAAGGGGCAGTGGGGGGATTGCAAGCACATGCGCAGGGGGCACCCACATTGCTTTCTGAGTGCTGGCATGCACAATTTTTGGCACAGGAGCCCAAAAAGGTTAGCCACCACTGTCCTAGCCAGTGACAGAGAAAGTAGCAAATAGAGTTGCCATTGTTAATTAGCTAGTGCAAACATAGATAAACCTTTCATGTTGAGGGTACAATTAATTTAGAGAGGGGGAAGACTGAAGACTTCAAAGCATGGGGGCACATCACACATTTGAGCTAGTCTGCATCCTGTGGGACATTTGGAGACTGTTGCTTTTGATATTACACATGTAAGGCTGATCTCTATTAAAGTGTCCATCAGTGAAAGTGACACTGTCAAACCACTCACAGAAAGTGTGGCAATATCATTTGCTAAACATAGCACAGAACATTGGGACAACGGTTGTGTAAGTGCAAACAAAATTTACCACTGTTAACTGCAAACATTCCTATTTCTTAAGAAAATGGCATGGCTGTTAGCCATTTGAACTAAAATGTCAGAATGGGTGGGTGTGGGGTTTCTTGGTTTTTAAAATAATTTTTAAAATTATTTCCCAATTTAAGAAAGCTTAAGCGCAGTTGACAAGGTCATTATTTCTTCATGTTATGATCATAATCTTAAATTGCAATTCTGGGGTTCTTCTATTAAAATATGAATTCTTCCAGTGATGTTAAGGCAACAGTGTACATAGACTTTTCAGTATACATAAGTAAACCAAAACACACATTTTCCACTAAAAATATAAATCTGATTTCTAAACATTCCTGATAAAATGCAATAGGATATTTAAAAAGGCCTACATACATATATTTTTTACTCTACTCCCTTTGTGCACATACCAACTCTCAGAATCTAAAGAAATAACTCCAACAGAACTGAAATGCCACTACAAAAACAGTTTCCCCCTTAAGTCAAACCAAGAAATATATCTAAATAATGAATGAGAATTAACATGGACTGAAATAACGTTTGCCAATATGTGAAGGTCTTTCCCTAAAGCCAAACCAAGAAACTAACGCCAAATACATTTTAGAGCATCAACTCAAGGACATCTTTCCTTAAAAATTTTAACCAAACAATTCCTCTTTGCCCAATCAATGCATCTTTTTCTGGCTTACTCAACTGTATTATAACTTCTAATGTTTGCTTTATAAATGAAACAAGAGTACAGTGCCTCTTCACATTTCAAACTTCAGCAATCTCTAGGTTGAACCCTCCAACACAAAGGGGAATTTGTTAATTAAGGGCATAATAATGACCACTTTATAAACTATCTGCCAAATGATCTTATATATTTAAGGTATATATGTATCTGATCCCTGTGCCTCAAGAAATAAAAATATAATAATTCAAATATATTAATGAAACCTTTCAACAACTCAATTTTACCTTTTCAGACTATAGCTAAGAATAAAATAGCAATAAAAGTACCATGACAATATCATGTAGGAAGATAATCAGTTAATTTCAATAATGATATATTCATTTTATAGACTGTATATATTTGTATACACGATACAGAATAATACTAGGCAACCAGTCTTGAGAACAGTTACTTTAAAGTGATGGTTGAATTCTACCAGAAGATTGTGATAAGATAGGCTCAATTTAATCTCATGGATTCTTTGTCTCAGAACACACTTTGCAATTATAACAGAAAAATTACCACTTGAGGAAAAGGTTATTTTCCCATAATTATTTGGGTGATAAGAGAGGAAGTGTGGGAAGATGGAATATGACAAATATCTAAAGATGTTATGGAACAATTTTAAAAACAGGAAGAAGAAATGTAGGAGTCCTACTTTCTACATGATAAAAGCTCATGGCAGTATGCTAGAAATAGATTTGACTCATAACCAAGGCACGTGCTTTCACGTGTAACCCTGCTTCCTATTGTTTAATAATAGCACTGTTTTTTTAAATAACTTGCTTAGTATTTTAAATATTATTAAATATTTTAATAATATTTTAAACTTTTCCAGCTTTGCGGACACAAATGGAGTATGAGCACACCTGCTTGCCCACTGCCATGCAAGGGGGAAATGCATACCTGGGTGCTTGCCTGAGGCTTCTGCGGCCTGGTTCTGAACAGCTCAAGGCCCAGTAGTGGACTGTGAGCCAGGGGTTAAGGGCCTCTGTTTTAAATCACTACAGGTATCCCCGTATTTCTACCTTTCTGACAGTTCAATTCCCTAATTGTTGTTTATCATCACAAGAAGCGCTTGTACTTCTGGTTTTGAAAAGTCATACTGCTTTCGTTCATGACTGGGCCTCCCAGCAATGTTTGCCACTCAGCAGAACATCCAACCATTTCTTTATCGAATGCTAAATTGGGTGGAAGACAAAGGCTTGCTTTACTCTCTTTGCAGAACGAATGAGTCTTCATGGGATCTCTGTAGTCATATATTTGAATTAATTCATTAAATGTAATAAGCTTGTTATTGAGAGTTTTGCAGCGATTATCCAGTGCCAGAAAAATAAACACAGATGGCTGACGCTTCATTTAACATCTTTATAAACGTAAGTAAATTTTACAAGCCAGCTGTAGATTTCTCCAACATGGAGCAAACTCAAACAGAAACATATTGCAAGTTCAGAGCAGAGCTCCAGTCTTCAGCAAGCAAGCAAGCTAAGTTTCATCTTCAATAGACAGACTCAGAGCTCAACATAGCTTCAGAGCTTAACATAGCTACAGAGTTGCAGAGCTTAATATAGAGCCACACCTAGGCTACTTTTAGTTTCAGTTTCCAGCCTAGGCTAATTCTGGTTTCAGTTTCCAAAACAGTCCTCATTGGCTGATTTAGTTGCCATACCTATTCATTGGCTGACCTTGTTACCCTGCTCTATTCCAGTTCATGAATATACTCTGACAGTTGTCCACTCGGAGACAATTCTAGAATAGAACAGAACAGAACAATAACATAACATAACATAACATAACATAACATAACATAACATAACATAACATAACATAACATAACATAACATAACATAACATAACATAACATAACATAACATAACATAACATAACAATATAATAACAGAATTGGAAGGAACCTTGGAGGTCTTCTAGTCCAACCCCCTGCTTAGTCAGGAAGCCTTATACCATTTCAGACAAATAGTTATCCAATCTCTTCTTTAAAACTTCCAGTATTGAAGCATTTACAAATTCTGGAGGTACGTTGTTCTACTGATTAGTTGTTTTAACTGTCAGGAAATTTCTCCTTACAATTTTTTTTTCATAACTTGGCTTTTTAGATGGTGCACATTTTCTAACTGTCAAGAAATTTTTCTTTAGTTCTTGGTTTGTTCTCTTCTTGATTAGTTTCCACCCATTGCTTCTTGTCCTGCCCTCAGGTGCTTTGGAGAATAGATTGACTCCCTCTTCTTTGTGGCAGCCCCTGAGATACTGGAACACTGCTATCGCCCCCAGTCCTTCTTTTAATTAAATTAGACATATCAAATTCCAGCAACCTAGGCATTATAAAGTGGTATTAACACATCACGTAATCTTGATTCTATCCCTCTGTTTATTCAGCCTACAACTGTGTTGGCTTTTTTGGCAGTTGCAGCACACTCATATTTAAGTGATTGGCCACTAGGACTCCAAGATCACTCTCACAGTCACCACTATTAAATTATATATATTCTAGGTGGTGTATAGTTAAAAATACAGGTAGTCCTTGACTTACAATCATTTGTTTATGGAGCAAAATTACAATGGCACTGAAAAAGTAACTTATGACTATTTTTCACACGATTGTTGCAGCATCCCCATGGTCACATGATCAAAATTTAGATGTTTGGCAATTGGTTTATGTTTTTGATGGTTGCAGTGTCCCAGGGTCAAATGATCATCTTTTGTGACCTTCTGACCAGCAAAGTCAACGGCGAAGCCAGATTCCACTTAACAAGCGTATTATCAACTTAACAATGCCAGTTATTCACTTAACAATGACAGCAAGCAAGATGGGGCAGAATTCATTTAGCAGCTGTTTTGTTCAGCAACAGAAATTTAGGGGTCAATTGTGATCATAAGTTGAGGACTACCTGTACTGGTAAAATAGAGATGGGAATACAAACAGGAAACCTCAGATATCCAGAAGGAATAAACATTCTGATCAGTGGTGGGATTCAATTTTTTTTTACTACCGGTTCTGTGGGTGTGGCTTGGTGGGTGTGGGAGGGGAAGGATGCTCTAAAACCTCCATTCCCACCCCACTCCTGGGGGAAGGTTACTGTCATGCTCCTGCTGGAATCTGATTCCGAGGGAGAGGTGGAACAGCTGACAGGGTGTGGGAGTGTGGCTCCAGTGGCTGTGGAGGAAACTGGGGAAGGGCACAGGCCAGCTGGGCAGTCAGAGGAAGACCCAGGCCCACCCTCTTTTCATCCTAGGGCATGCAGGGAGGAACGGATAAAGGAGCAACATGAGTTGCATGGTTTAGGGGGGAGGAAAAGGCCCTGATCTCTTTCATGGGCTGCAGCTGGGAAGACTGTTTAAAAGGGCAAACTGCGCATGGCAAAATTGCTGGAAGCAAAGCGTGAAATTATTCTGGTTTGTCAAGTCTTATCTGAGTTCTGGGATCCTCCCACGTGTGTGTATTTTGTTATCTTTTGATGTGTTCAATACCTTATCCTGCCCTGTCTCATTAATTGCTGCAGTGTGGTTTGTGTTGGTTTTTATTTATAATTTATATGTATGTACTTTGAGTTTGGATGGAATTTCTTCCCTTTAAAAACTGTTCTTGGGAGAGTTTTTCCTCCATTGGAGGCCAAATTGGAGGAATTAAAGGGACTTTACCTATTTTTGTGACTTTGTTGCTTTTGTGCCACACCCTGGGTCATCCCAGTTACTGTGAAATCCCAATCCACCCCACCAACCTGCTTTCCAGCTCCGTTCTCCTGTGCGGGGCAACAAAAGAAGACCCAGCCAATCAGCTGGGATTCGGGAGGCAGAGAATAAATGGGGGCGGGGCCAGTCAGAGGTGGCATTTGCCATTTCTCCGAACTACTTAAAATTTCCATTACTGTTTTTCCAGAACTGATCAGAACCTGCTGAATACCACCTCTGATTCTGACCAAAAGAAAGACAAGCCAAGTGTGCAAGATTCTTTTAAGCCCACTCATTTTGGAGGTTGAATAAATCTGGGGAAGGGGAGTGAGGGAAAAAGGCAATTGCTGTGCCAGAGAATGCACCTTTTTTATTCTGTATTAATCTGTATTGCAGATGCATACGCAAATATACAGCAAATATACAGCAAAGTATTGATTTACACAGACTTCTCCATCAACTGAATTATTTTGAAGAACATTCGTTGGGGAGCATTGAGTCCCCAGATTAAATCCCAGTGGGTCCAGTCTGCCCATGAGCAATGGTAAACCAGGTTAACAATACCAGAAAGTAAGAGCTCTATATCTTTTGGGTCTGCAACTGTGTCTTGTCCCCCAGACCACACTGCTGTTGGCACCGAGAGATCTTTTATTTGATACGAAGGAGGAGAGCTCTAGAAAGTAAAACAAGGGAATAATAATATCGATCATTATAATACAGTGTTGACACCGAGTTGCAATCGCAGGCTTCAGGAAATAGTCACGTTTTTCCTACGGATCGGATGTTAATTGTCATTTAAATGGCAGGATGGGAATGAGAGGAGAGGAGAGAAAGAAGATGAGACTGAAAAGGTTATTTTCATTTACTCTTTCACTGTTATTTTCATTGTTTGTCATTGCTATCTTTCATGCCCAATGGAGGAGTTCATAGTATCTCCTTCTTAAAAAAAACTATGACAGTTATCACCGCTGGTTATATGCATGCATAGCTGTATGTGTGCATTCTTTTTTAATAGAGGAATAGCAATAATTGGAATGGACACAGTGGAAATATTTCCCAAGAAGGAAAATGTAAGTCAAAGTCATAATCAAAATGCCTTTACCTAAACAAAGCACCTGTATATAAACAAAGTACCTTTACATAATCAAATAATCTTTTTTTTAAAAAAAATGTGTATAGTCATTGTGCTGTCCAGACAGTATATAGTTAATTGGGAATTGGGATAGTTAAGTTAGAATTGGGAGCTGTCCCCTTAAGGGAATGCCTCATGGTAAATGTACTTAATGCACCATGGGAAATGTAGTTCATGTCATGTGGTCACATCTGTAATCCTGATTGGTCACTGAATTAACCCTTGGTTGGGTTGGGGGATTTTCCTTTACTCTTGCTTGGACCCCAGCACCATGCTGGTGTCTCACCCTTTGCTCCAGCATTATGGGATGAAGATCACTATAATTTTTCACTATGAAGTCAGCTATGCAAAGAATTGGACATTAGATGGATCTCGACATAACCGTGAGTTATATTTGAGGATGCCTTGTGACCCAATAAAGAAACTTTGTATGGAAGCCTTTATAAAGTATGTCTGTCTGTCTTTATATTCAGCCAGCAATTAAAAGACAGAACAGCCATGTCAAAGTTAAAAATTTTTTACCCTTGGTGTTGGTATATGGGCTTTTAATTAATATATTTGGTTGTTTTTTTTAACCCAAAGTCTATTATAACACAGGTTCTTGATATAATATTCTAATTATTTCAAACCATCATATTTATTTTCCAAAAGCTTTCCCTGTTACCTGTTTATATATCATCTGATTTTTGTCCTCATAATCAAAATAGCGGAACAATCCTGTATCCAGCATCTATCAAAAGCATCAGATAAAGCATTAGATACTATATACATATAGTATATCCCCATTTCTGTGATTATAATCACAGCAAGTCCAAAGAACAAGAACAAAACAGGTAAAAGGAAGAAATAGAAAAATACGATAATATATATTTTAATATTGGGATTAGAATCAAGATAACTCTTATTTCTCATTTGTGATCTGAGAAACTTTAGAGGAAAAGGGAAATGCGCTTCATATAAAACAATACATCAAGAGAAGCTGTTGAGCAGTTGTAAGAAAAAAATATTTCTTCTTTTGAAAAAGAATTCTCATTTTGGGCTTGATAAATAGAACTACATTTTAAATACTTCTAGTTGAAGAACACTTGTAGGGCAAATATAACATTTAAATGAATAATGCAGACTTAATATTCTTTAATATGATAAACTTTCAAAGTCTGGTGCTGTTCCGGGACATTGGACCATAAATCTCATAAATCTCTGAATAATATTTGTAGGTTAGCACATCCAGAAAATAAGAGGTTGGGACAGGCAACCTAGAGAATCGTGGAAATTATTGCTATCAGCATGAGAGCAAATATCACGTCTCGGGAGACCTTGATGGTTAAAGCAGCATATAATTTAACCAAAGTTATTAAAGACATTATACCTGTTTCCAGTGTAAGATGGTTTTAACCGATGTTATATCTGGAAAGTGAGCTGCATATACATCAATTCGGCTCTGTAGAGATTTGAAAAGTCAGTAGATTTTTTAAAAAAAATATGGTAAAAGGAAACATTTACTTGCATTGCTCATTTTTGAAAGAAGATGTAGCATCCTACCAGAGCAAATAGGTTTTCTCATCACCTGAGAAATCATTTTAGGTCAGGGGTGTCAAACTGGCAGTCCGTGGGCCAGATGCATTCACGCGTAGGTCACATGCCTACCCTCGCTCCACAAATGGGAAAAATATCACAAAATGTCATGTGATGGCAACATGACACGGTGAGTTTGACACCTGCGCCTTAGGTAATCCTTGTGTTATGATGGCGATTTGTACTGAGAACTCTGTTACTAAAAGTGATATTATACAATTGTGCCACAGAAATACAGCTCACTTTAGAATTGGGTAAATCTCAGTCAAAGATCATCTTTGTCTCACATCCTGCAATGAAACTTCTCCAGATTACCCACCAGTTTTGGTGTCCAAAGAAAGTGTGTCAATCCCCCATAAGCTAGGTAAGGTTCCAGGTTATGATCCACCATACCTATAATGCTAAGATCCTGGGTTGAAATAGTTTCAGCTTTGAAATTAATCACATTTATTTGTGGCTTTCCAAGGGCCAGAAATATCTAAATTTTGTTGCACATAAATAAATAAAGAATACAACATTCTAAAATTTCAGCTGCTATTTTCATTTATGAGAAAGATTTCATTTACAACTCTGCTAAAAGATTTTGTGAGACACTTTGCTTCATGATTGCTTCATAAAATGACCGTTTCTTGGCTGAACGCATAAGTAGGGAAATATTTATAAAATGCACAGTGCAATCCAATATCATGTTTCCAGTCCAATGTACAGTATCTTCATTTGGCTTATCATTCACAAAGAACTTCATTATTATGTATTGTTATTATGGGGTTAGATCCAGGGGCGGGCTTCAAAAATTTTAGCAACTGGTTCTCTGCCCGGTTGCTAGATGGGAGTGGCCATGGTAGGCGTGGCCTAGTCAGCCTCCTGCATCATGGCTTCACCCTACCCAGGCTCCAGAGGCTTTCCTTGAGCCTCTGAGAGGGCAAAAACAGCCTCCCCGGGCTCCGAATGCCCTCTGGACACTAGAAATGGGCCCATTTCCAGCCTTCTAGAACTTCCGGGAGGCCCATTTTTTGCCCTTCCCGGGCTCCGGAGGCTTCCCAGGCTCCTGAGGCCCTCTGGAGGCCAGAAATGGGAGGCCTGTTTTTCACCCTCCCCAAACCTCCATGTGGGTCCTATACTTACGTGGCATCCAAAATGGGTCATGTGGGGATTCCTGGGAGGGGTGGGGTGGGAAGGGCCAGCCAGGAGTCAGATTTGCCAGTTCACCGAACCGGTCATTAAAAATGATAACATTAGCTACCAGTTCACCCAAACCGTGGACAACCGGTAGCAGCCCATCCCTGGTTAGATCACTATCAAGAACATATAACTGCGGGAGAGGGTGGGAGGATTTAAATTGTTATCATATCCTTGATCTATAATGTCTCCATGATTCCTTCTCCAATGAAATTAGAAAAAAAACAACAGAAGAACAATAGTTATTCACTATTATTTTCCAAAGATTTGAGCACCTAGTACAATGTTATATCCTGGCTGTTATAAACTGTGGTGGTTTTTAAGTGACACACCTCACTTCTCAGCCATTTCAGCTAACTGTTCAAAAGCTGGGCTAGTTAACTAAAATAGCACCATATTATAGTAATGTCAAAAACTGGGAAAGTTAGTCTTACAGGAAATTAAGTAGCCTTTAAGGAATGAAGGACTGAGCCAGATTGAGAAGTTTAAGAATGGGCTATTCCCATCTCTCTTTTCATTGTACCCAAATTGTACATTGTAGACAAACTACTGAAATAGTAATGTTACTTTGGGGATTATATTCTATGGGGCAGCTTTATTGATATGAAATCTATGAGCCATCTGATTAATGTGAATAAACATCCATGGATGGATGAGCACTTCTGTGGGGCCTACTACCTACTTCTCAGGAAACAACTGAATGAAAAACTGCTGGTGACCTTCTACTTCTGCGCTATTGAGAGTATTTTAACTTACTGCACCTCTGTATAGTTTGCCAGTTGTACAGTGGCAGATAGGAAAGCACTCCAGAGGGTTAACATCATTGCCCAGAAGATTATTGGTTGCCCTCTCCCCTCTTTGGAAGAGCTTTATAGCTCCCGCTACCTTAAGAAAGTTCAAAACATTCTTAAAGATCCATCTCATCCTGGGCACCCTTTTTTTTTTTGAACTATTACCATCTGGGAGATGGTACAGGATAATAAAAAAGGACAAATAGGCTGAAAAACAGCTTCTATCCTGGAGCAGTAACTATATTGAATTCTACTGCATAGTGCAGTATTAATACAATATCAGGGGTTGTCAATTTAATTGCATAGAATGCAAAGGATGTGTGTTTGTGTTTTATTTTTAAAGTTCTAATGTACACTGAAGATGGCATTTAATTTTGTTGTACGAGGTGCAATGACAATAAAGTAAACTACAGAAATTATTTCTATTGCTTTTTTCCTAAAATATTTTCTTTCTCAAAAAAAATCTCTTTTTTTCAAATTAATGCTTCCATCTTTTGGAAGCTAACTTTTTACCTTGATAATGAAACCTTTGTAAAATTTAGAGAAACACAACCAATGCAATATTCAGAGAAATATATTTCACAGGAAGACTTACTTACCATGTTTAGATTTGTTGTGTTGTAAGTATCAGGAAAGAAAACGAACTTTGCACATAATTTGTGCATAAATGCAATTGTGCATAATTTCTTCACGAAGTATTTTATAGGGTTCATAGTATTTTTGTCACCGAATATTTGCTGTAAAAATAAGAAATAAATTAACAGTCGATTATGATGATGTTAATGATATTTAAGGTATGCTCAACTTATCTGGCTCCTACTGAATTTTGAGCCAGCAACATTTGACTTACACAAAAATTACATTGATTATATATTGCAACAATTCTACTATTGCAACATGTAATTGCAAACAAGAACCAGGTCAGTGTAGCAGTTAAAGGTCCTCGACTGGAAACAGCAGACTTGAATTTTAGCCCTTTGTGAAGCATGAAGGCCAGCTTTTTCTCAGCCATAGAATAAAAAGTTGAAAACATCCTGGAAGAAAGAAGATTTCCAACCCTCCCTCCCTCCCTCCCTCCCTCCCTCCCTCCCTCCCTCCCTTCCTTCCTTCCTTCCTTCCTTCCTTCCTTCCTTCCTTCCTTCCTTCCTTCCTTCCTTCCTTCCTTCCTTCTTGTCTTACATTCTGGTGCTTTGGAGAATAGTTTGACCTCTTTTTTGTAGCAGCACCTCAAATATTGGATCATTGCTATCAATGTCAGCCCTAGTCCTTTTCACTAGACTAGACAAACCCAATTCCTGCAACTGTTCTTCATAAATTGTAGCCTCCAGCTCCCTAATAATTTTTGTTGCACTTTTCTGAACTCTTTCCAGAGTCTCAACACCTTTTTTACACTGTGGTGACCAAAACTGGATACAGTCTTCCAAGTGTATTCTTACTAAAGCTTTATAAAGTGGTACTAATACTACATGTGATCCAGTGTGTGGGATTCAAATTTTTTTACTACCGGTTCCGTGGGCGTGGCTTGGTAGGCGTGACGGGGAAGGATACTGTAAAATCTCCAGTCAGAGGTGGTATTTGCCGATTCTCCAAACTACTCAAAATTTCCGCTACTGGTTCTCCAGAACTGGTCAGAACCTGCTGAATAACACCTCTGATGTGATCCTATTCCTCTGTTACTGCAAACCCATTTTAATAATCCCATTTTTAAACATTTTTTAAAATGTCTAATACCCTAGAAGCTGTCATGTTTATTGAAGAAGTTAGAAAACTCTAACCAGAAAAATTTGAGCAACTGCACTTTTTCAGATATCAGTATGATTTATAGAAAGACAAGATTCCAACTTTGTTGCTTTTCCTTTTTCTTCCTATCTTTTAGAAAGGACTACACAATTCCAGCTTTTGAGCAGGTGGGCTGGTTTCCATTTGGCTTTTTTGCATTGCTCAGAATTATTCTTACCTTGAATAATTGAGCCTATATCTAGCATATGAATAAAACTCCATAGACAGGAAGTTTAGACCAAACAAACAAGCATCTTGTCTACTTCCCTGATAATTTAAGGCACCCTTCCTATTTCAAATGTATCTTTACTCAGTGCAGAATAAATAAACAAACAGTGTGTCAGTTGTCTAGATTGTGGAGCATTTTATTTGACTAATTATTTGTTGTACTATCAATTGAATGAACACAAATACAGAGCTCACAAAATATCAGCCTACATCTAGCATGGGTTAATGCTGTATTCATCTTTGTGTTTTGTGCAAAATAATATAATAAAAATGATAGGTCCCTACTCTAATTCTTACTGGTATGTGACTGTTGGAATTGTGGTGACAGAAATTTGGGCATCCTAATTGTTTTTCTGTCATCTTACCTTTTTCAGTTCCATGAGTCATAAAAGAATGATCAATGAATTAATAATACCTTGAATGAATATTGAGGAAATGAGGACAACGATTTCAATAGATTATTTGGGACATATGTAGCATAGATCACAGGAGCTAAGGCAAGGAACATTCTGATTTTTTTAGACAGTTCTGGCATGGCTGAAAATGCTATGAAGCCTAAGAGGAAAAAAAATTAAGAAAAAAAGTAGCCATTTAGAATTAAGTAGAATCTATTAGTAAGCCACTGACCTAATTTCATGTTGTACTCAGACCTATTCTGAAAGGTCTCTGGAAGTTGCAGGTTGCAATCCTCTTGTGAAAAAGGGTCTGATTCCAAGCAGTGGTGGGATTCAAAATTTTGTACTACCGGTTCTGTGGGCATGGCTTGGTGGGCGTGGCTTGGTGGGCATTGCAGGGCAAAGATATTGTAAAATCTCCATCCCCACCCCACTCCAGGAGAAGGATACTGCAAAATCCCTATTCCCTCCCCACCCACTAACCTGCTTTCCAGCTCCGTTCTCCTGTGGAGGGCAACAAAAGAAGACCAGCCAATCAGTGGGGACTCGGAGGCAGAGAATAAATGGGGGTGGGGCCAGTCACAGATCGTATTTGCCGGTTCTCCAAACTACTCAAAATTTCCGCTACCAGTTCTCCAGAACTAGTCCAAACCTGCTGAATACCACCTCTGATTTCAAGATAGTATAGCACTTAGCAATAGCACTTAGACTTATATACCGCTTCACAGTGCTGTACAGCCCTCTCTAAGTGTTTTACAGAGTCAGCATATTGCCCCCAACAATCTGGTGCATGACACATCCGGTCTGCGGTCTGGGAATTTGACAGCCCTGCTCTAGAACCACATGGTCTAGTATGAAGAAAAATAAAAGGGAAAGGAATACTGGTAGAAAGAAAATGGGGAAGAGAGCAAGGGAAGGAGGGAGGAAAGCCAGTATTGTCATTCAGAACATGTTATTCCTATAGAAATGCAGCTCTTATAAAAAAATTAGGGGCTGTGTTTTCTTTCAAAACAATCCGTTGAGGGATTGCAATGGTGGTAATGGTGATTGGGACTGAAGCACACAATAACGCTGGCATTCTCTTTCAGTTAACCCTTTTGTAATGTTTCTATTTTAATCCTTTCTTGACAACCTAATTTAACAGCCTGTCGGGAAAACAACAGATCACCCTGGTCAACTATCTGAATGAATACCTCATAAATAGGTTTTGGAAGGTCCCTGTGGAATTGTAATGCAGTCTACAGGTTCCTTCAACTCCTGACTGCCTTCCTTGTCCTAAGTAGCTTCAAAAGTGAGACAGAAACTGGATTTTTCCCCCAAGCTATTTTTAAACATTACCAGAAAAAAACAAAACCATAGGTGTAGCCTATGCTTCTTGTGATAATATGAAAGAACTTTTACATTAGCACCAAGATGGAGAGGGAGAGGTGGGGGAGAGAAAGAGGGGGAAAGAGAGAAGGAGAAACAGAGGAATAAAAGAGAGAAAGAGAAAAGCTTTTCCATGTTATCATACCAATAGTAGCGCCTTGAGAATAACCAATGTAGTATAATTGTTTCTGCTTAGTTTTCTTCAAAATAAAATTTATTGTTGCAGGAAGATCATACATGGCCATTTCATGGAAACTGAAATGAAATATTAAAATCTGTAATTGTTAATAAATAAGTAAGCAAATTTCACTTACATCATTTCAAATATTTCAACTCTCCAAGCCAGTCCAGAAGAATACCATAATTGATAGTGTCAAAAGCCACTGAGAGATTAAGGAGCATAATCCTGATCCAACTCTGCCTCAGGTTATCAACAAGCATGACAAATGCCATCCCCATACTTAAACTAAACCTAAAATTCAATTAAAATGGCCCCAAACAATTTGCTTTCTTCAGGGCCCTCTGATGCTGAAGACCAATCATTGTTTTCACCACCTTGCATAAAATGGAAAACTGGCAACCACTGGATCCAGAGATCTCTTCTTGAGACGTAAGTCCATCATCACTTCTTTTAGGGCTAATTGAATCATCCTTTCCAGGATTGGGATTCAAATTTTTTTACTACTGGTTCTGTGGGCATGGCTTAGTGGGCTGGCAGGGGAAGGATACTGTAAAATCTCAAGTCAGAAGTGGTATATTTGCCGGTTCCCCAAACTACTCAAAATTTCTGCTATCGGTTCTTCAGAACTGGTCAGAACCTGCTGAATAACACCTCTGACTTCTTCACTGAAAGAGGCTGACACCATCATATGGACCCAACCATACGTCACCTCTCAGGTAGCTTTCACCATCCAGGAAGAAGTTGGATCGAACTGGCATGTGGCCAAGCTAACAGACTCCTGTTAGTGAGTTACAGGATCAAACTTACTTCAGACAATCATGCAACGCTTTGCCTATCCTTCAGCCCTAGCAAAGACCAGGTCACCCTAAATAGGATCATTAGGCAGCTACCAGCAGATGCAAAAAAGGGCAAGAAAGAAGAGCATTTCACTGGCCTTATTGCCATGATGCAGTCCCTAATATGAATTATTACTTGTGCTCAGTTGGATTCACTCTTTTTTTTTTTTTCCAATAGCACTTCAGGAATCTTTTCACATACTTAATTTTCAGGGGTTCCTCAGAAAAGCAAAGGATCAGCACAGTGGTGGGATTCAAATAATTTAACAACCGGTTCTCTGCCCTAATGATTTCTTCCAACAACCAGTTCACCAAACTGCTCAGAAAGATAACAACCAGTTCTCCCAAAGTGATACGAACTGGCTGAATCCCACCACTGGATCAGCACAAGGAGAAAGACCACATAGAGACAATCAGAGCTAAAGCCCCAGTAACGTGTCCATTAGAAGCTGCAACCATGGATTCAGCAATAGCTCATCAGACCCTCCAGAAAAACTCTAAGCTTCCTCGGGAAGCCCTTTGGCTCCATCAGTTACGTGGAATTGGATAATCTTTGAGTTGGGGAGACAGTTTGAGCTAATGGTTAAGGTACCAGGCTAGAAACAAGAAGACTGCGGATTTTATTCCTGCCTTAGGCATAAAAGGTGGCTGAGTGACTTTGATCCAGTCACTCTCTCTTAGCCCAACTCAGGGGTCCCTAACCATCATTACCGAGCCTAGAGTCTTTCAGAACCAGGCCGCAGAAGTGACAGGCGAGCAGACATGCATGCTCCATTTGTGCAAGATGGCAGGTGCGCATGCCTGCCACTCATGTAAATGGAGCTTCTTGTGCATATGCGCTTGTTCAAATGAGCACAGGACCATTCCCTCTCCCCCTCCCCCCCAGTCCACAAAGCTGAAAAGTTTGGGAACTCTGGCCCAACTTACCTCACAGGAGAAATTAGGACATGTTATTAACTAAGATGCTAGCATATTATTAATATAGCTCAATATGGGAATTACAGTTTCAAACTGTGACTCAAACGACCTGAAATTCCAAAATTCCGCTTGATCCACTGAGAAAGTCTGGTGCCTTTGAGACATGCTTGTTCCTCTGCTGTTTCCCAGCCAAACATCATAACCTGTGTCCGCAAGTATAAAACCAAGGCTGTTGTTGGCCATGTTCTCCACCCAGTGACTGGCTTCTCCAAATATGCCATGTTGCAAAAAGACAACAAGCTTTGGCTCTGTAGGATCTGCGGATTATATTTTTTTAAAATAAAATGTTTCCAAATAGAATGTTCAAGCCATGGCAACAAAACATTTTAAACAAATCTTCCATTCTTCTTAAACATTCATAATATTGTAGTATTTTTATAATTAATAACTTCATTAAGTTTTGCTTACATATTATTGAATTCTAGACTACATTATGGAACCAAATATGCATGGGTCTGGCCATTGATTGAAAGAGAGGCTTATTTTCTAATATTACCCATGAGGCACATATAATAATATGTTTTGGGACCTAGAGGTTTCTGAAGTTGACTCCATTTTAGCATGTTAAATATTGAAAATGTACATTTGTCCTTCTGCTTTGGCATGGCTATCGAATGCTTGATATCAGCTTAATAGATCCAACATTGACTTTGACTTTTTTTAAAAATGGATACCTATGACTGCAATGTTTTTTCTTCCCCAGGGAATTCTGTTTATTGTCAGATAATAACCATCCTCTGTCAAAACTTCATATTCTTCACTTGGGTAGCCATGGTGGGAAATCATCTGACTCTGAGAGAAAAAAATAACAACTCTCACATAAGATTGAATATTTTTTTTCTAAAGCTAAAACCAAGCATCAGCTAGTGGAACATGTACAACACAAGCTCCCTCTACCAGCCCCCCCCCCCAAACTATATATTCAGTGTTTAGTATAATAAAATACCAGAATTTGGAATTGTTTAGAAATCACCTCTCCCTCCCTCCCTCCCTCTCTGTCTGTCTGTCTCTCTCTCTCTCTCTCTCTACACACACACACACACACACTGACGAAGAGATGGAAAAGTCCAGACTCTACCAAGAATAGATCTGGATTTGTATTCACTATGGAAGGCTTACTGCTGTTTTCTGTTAAAATTAGGAATGCTGAAATAGTGACCCTTAACCCATAAGTATGTAAATATGTGTGTAGATGTAGTGTTAATGGTGATGTAAGTTTTCCTGTATCAGTAACCTTGATTGCAGTGTTAACTAGGAATTCTGACCAGTGTGATACCAACATTATATAAAGACTTAGTTGGAGAAGACTCAAATAGTGGGAAAGCTGGAAGGAAAGAAGAGATGATCAACAACAATAGGGTAGATGGACTCAATTACAATAGCAGTGGGTGGCATCATTGGAAGACCTGAAGAACCAGTTAGGGAGAGATCATCATGGAGAAAATATGGTTGCTAAATATCAACACTGATTTGATGGCACGCAATCAATCAATTGGTATCAATATATTTGGAGGTTGGAAAAGAATGATGCTGATTTTGCTATAAGGGAGAAAACAAGTGGTCACATATAGGAGCATGTTTCAGACTGCCTTCAACTTCATCATTTATAAAATATAAATCATATAACTTACAATATTCATATAAACTTCAGGATTCACATGTCCAAAAAGTTCTTCATAGCCAGTTAATCCTCGTATTAGATATGCTAATACAATAAAACTCCACATTTTCTTTTCTTTTTTTCCCCAGAGGATAAGAGAAACAGAAGAAACGAATCTCAAAAAAAAACAACCAAAAAAAAAACAACAACAACCAGTACAGTTGACAAAATACATGCATTCATTTAAATCCTGACTCTAATTTTGAAGATACTGAAGATTATGGATGGATGGTTATGAACCTCTCTATTAGGGCAGCCATAAAAGCTATGACCTGACCCAATTACTATCTTTCCATTTAACATCAGCATTCTGAAACACCTAGCAAGCTTAAACATTTCCCTCACAATATTTACTTAGCTGTTACAATTACAGAAAGTTTCACTGAGAAATAACTAATGGCTAGCTGGTTTTCTCATAAAGCCTATCCACTCCAACAAAATGAACCTCACCAGGAAAGTCAAACCAGATGCGGAAGAGATAAATATATTACCATCCAAAATTGTACTGCCACATTATGAAGGAGAAAAAAAATGAAATAAATAGTTGGAACCTCCTTAGAATAACAACTGCAAACAAATACCTTCTTAGTTGATACTCGTTTAGTTTTTTGCTAGAGGTATCTTGTGCCACATTTCATCGCACTGTGAAACATTTAAAACCACGGTATTACAAAGGAATACTGTGGGTGGTTTCTTTAGATGTGGGTGGTAAAGATGCTACTCTTATGAAGAGCTTCATTGGTAACACCCAGTAAATATTGGGTTCAATCAGGAAGAAGAGAAATGGATTGTGGTGATGCACCTAAAAATAATATTGTGAAGTTCTCATATTGTATCTCATAATTCACAAAGAACACACTCTGTGGCAGGGGAAAGTGAACAATTTTTATCCTGTTTTGATGTACATCTTGTTATACATTGAGAATCTCATGCTTTAAGTCAACATGATTTAATTTTTGTGATTGACTCATGAGGGTGCTGCTCCTCTGGCCACACAGGCCACAAATTTGTGCCTACACAGATGTAATGGTTATGGAAATAATCCAATCAAAAATATATAAGAGCTTAAGGGTTTGTCTTCAGATAGAACTGAGTTGTGTTTACATAGAAGCCCTCATGAGAATTTATCATTAGTAACCTTGCTTGAAGCAAATTTTCTGGGGAGAATTCCTGCCTCAATCAATCTCATTGATCTTTCATTTTTGGTAAGTAATGTAGCCTTCTCAAATTGTTTTATTGTGGCCTTTCAGTATTTGATTTCAATCAAATCCCTATTAAAGCTTCAGAGAAAGCTATGTCAAAGGTCAAACCGACTTAGATCTGGAGAATAACAGGTGCAAAGTTTCTGATTGTTATTATGGAGGCTTTTATTATAGACTTTTCACTATTTCTAATTAGTTTTTCTAACTTTCCCCCCTCTTACATAGAACAACATTTACATAAGTGAAGTTTAAAGTTTTTTCTTCAGGAATATTGGAGTGGGGATCCAGCAACATCCTACATTTGGAATGATTGTTTCTATTGTCAGGCAAGGCCATCAACACAGTTTTGCACATCTTGATGTGTGGCTCTTTTTATCACACTTGACACATTTGACAAATATTTACTTTTTTATTAAAAGAAGATTGGCCTGAAATGGAAGTTGGGTTCTTTTCCTTAGCAGACTTGAACAACTGAACTGAAAGTTGCTAAATTCTGGGTTTATATCCATATTCTCAATATGGCACTTTTAATATAGTGACTTTTAAAAGCCACATTAGCCTTAACTTTACTGTACCATAGAAAGACATGCCATCGGCTTCCGGTTTGGGTTTCTTCAGTGACAGACCGAAATCCGCGATCGTGCGCGGTTTCGATCTGTGCTCTCTACTGGAGCGCTCCGATCCTTTGGATTTGGGGCTAAAGCCACCCCGTAGAGGTGGTGAAGAGGGGGGAGATTGCTAGCTGAGTGGAGGGGAGCCGCATCTCTCCTCCTTGGCTGGTCTAAACTCCCTTTCCCGAAGGCGGTTGCAGCAGTGGTCAGAAATGGCCACCTCAAAGAAGAACCCGACTGGATAAGATTGTGCAGGAGGAAGACAAAGAGGAAAGCAGGATAGACTGGGCTAAACAACAGAGAACATCTAAGCAAGGTACCCTGAATCTAAAAGTACTTAGAGGGTTACTTCTGAAAGAAGACTTTTAAGCAGTGAAGGAGAGAGAAAAGGAGGTTAAAAACCCTTTTTTTACCCTTATATTGACAATTACAAATGGTATGGAAAGAAATATATATTAATCTACTTTGACACTAATAGGCAACTTTAAGCTAAAATTTAAGTGTCAAAAGGAGAATAAAGATTTTTTCTTTGGTCATTTTAAAGCCCTAAAAAGGAGAAGAGAGGAGGCAAAAGGTTGGAACATGGAATAATGAAAAAATGGAGTGCCACCTGGAAAAATAAAGAGGATTAACGGCAAAACTTTGAAAAGACTCCTGAGGATACATTGTAAGTGAAACCTTATTAAAAGATACAGTAACCCATGGAAAGGAAAAGGAAAGGAAAGAAACAAGAAGGAACAGTCTGGGATCATTTGGTGACATAAAAAAAGGTTTTGGCATTGGTTTTTTCTTTCTTTTTCTGTTTTTACTTAAAGTCAATCAGGTGGTTGTTCAAAAGTGTTTAAAATGGCATCACTCCTGGAGGAATTGAAGATGAGTCTTAAAAAACAGAAAGAAGATTCAGAAAGGGGAGGAAGATCCTTTGGCTTCATATTTGAATTTTTTGAAATGGAGATCCTGAACTATGAAAAGCAAAAGCTTCAAGAGCAAGAAGAACAGCGGGACAAAGAAGAAGCCATTTTCAATGATCAAATAATGCAAAGTGTGGTAATAAGGGGGAAAAGGGGGAAAAGAGTTAAAAGTTTTAGATCAAACTTTCAATCTCGATGGCTTCTCTGATAATTCTTTTATCAGAATTATCAGAATTTTATCAGAATTATCAGAGAAGCCATAGAGATTGAAAAAAGACCTGAAAGCATGAATAGAAGAGATGATTCCACCAGACTGTCAATTATCTAGAAGCCTGCACTCTCAAACAAAAAAAATCTTCATACCACAAGCCAGGCAAACACCTGGGCACAAACAGATCCCCCCTGATACCTCCAGCTCAAACACACCCCAACCAGGCCCAGATGAAACCTAGCTTCCTAATAGATGATAGCCATCCATTTACTTGGAGCCAAGCTGCACAAAAAACCTCCAATACAGGAACACAATGTTGCCAGCCAATCAAGACAAAAAAAGCCACAAAACAGACAGAAGATATTAGAAACTCCAAGACCAGCAAACTCCAAGACCAATAAACACAGACCAAGACTCCCAACCAATCAGGGTGAAGAAAAAAAAACCATTCTGGCACAGCAGTAAGCTAGCCCCAAATTTAAAACTGAAACAGCTGTGAAAGTCTGACTCACAGACGAACACAATACAGAAGCCTGATGATGGCAGATGAGATTCTGCTGAAACATTGCTACAACTTTAAAAGCACAACTATAATGATGTGGGAAAATACCCGAACAAAGCTGAATACCATATATATAAATTATTTATATATAAATTGTTTTTGCTATGTTTTTAGAATTTTTCTTTTTACATTTTTAAGGGGAAGTACAAAGCAGTCTGAGATTTACATGATATAAAATAGATATTAGAAATTTGAATGTTATAATTTTAGAATGCACAAATTTAATGTTTAATGAAATTTCATATGATAATAACAATAAGACTTAAAGGTGTTGCACTCCGATTGGCAATCATAGAAGGAATTTTGCTTTTTAAGAATGCTGGAAGATAACATAATGAAATTGTAAACAAGACAGATGAAAGTATAAGTATAATGAATAAAAAGATATAGAAATTTAGGTGAAATAAATACAATTAAATAAGAAGAAAATGAGATAATCATAAAAGAAAATTAAGAGAAGTAAAGGGAGAAATAGTGATAAGTTGGAAAAAGAGTAATAAGATATGAAGTTGAATATATAAGATGAATATGCATATGAAATTGTGTCTGTATGGAAATGTGATAACCCAGAAGAATGGTGTACTCAAATAAGATGTTTTATTTGTTTTGTTAAAACTGAATAAAACTTTATTAAATTTAAAAAAAAAGAAAGACATGCCATCCAGAATTCAGGTCTTGCTCTTCTAGTTCTAAGATTCTTTTATTTCTCATCAGCAGGAATTATCCCTTCATCAAAACCAGGTAGCAGGATGAAAAACACCCAATCCTCTTCATTCCTTTGCATTTTAAGGGAACTTAAATGTAATCCTTGTTTTTTTCCTTTGTCATACAAACCTAATTATATCATTCTTTACTACTTAAATGGAACAAGACTCATCAGAATAAATATTTGTTTGAAACATAAACATCTTTTGAGGCAACACATTCATTTTTATCATGGAAATTCTCCCCCAAAATGACAACTGTGTTTTCTCCCACCTTAGCATAACGATCTCCAGCCTCCTTTCCAGGTGGGAGATTGAGCTTACCTTAGGTTAAGGCTGCCCAGTAAAAAGTTGGGACCAAAATTTCTAGGACCTTTCCCCATAGCAAAAGTGATAAACTCGGTAAGCTGTTCAACTTAGCCTCCCTCCTCAAATACTAGGTAAAATACAACCTGTCTTAAAACTGGCTATCAGTTCACAATTGAGACCTCAAGCATCTGCTCCCCCCAAACCAGTTGCAGTGCAAGGTGAAACCCATTATGAAGTTAAGAAAATCCTTGATTCTAGACTGCATAGAGGATTTAGTACACTGGAAGGGATACTCTTTGTCTGAAGCTACTTGTAAGGCATCCAGAAAGTATCCATGATATCAATCACTCCGAGACATTTTTCTCCAATTGATTTATTTAGAAACAGATCTGGCATGTCAAAGGCATTTCCCCAAGTGAATTTTTTTTCACTCGTTACACAGAATCCACCTTCTTTCCTCCCACTTCTACACTTCAAAAATCACAAGAACCAATTAACTGCCACTGGAATTTCTTAATACGACATACAGAATAACCTTGAACTTTTCAACTCCTCCAACTCTCTTAACAAAAATGTGGCAGCTGAATTTTAAAGCTGGCACTACCTGGGTAAAGGGCTGGTTAATTTCATGATAAATTCCCTGACAAGCCAAAAGGTCCTCCTGGGAGGTGGGAGAGGTGGTTAATTTGTATGATAGATAATAGATTAACCTCCTGTTCTTTTACTTTGTATTTTCTTTCCGGTATGTGATTTTTCCTGAGGTGGGGGGGGGGGAACCTGTCAACTTTGGAAGCCATATTTTACTTAGAAGCTTCCACGTTGCCACGTTCTGGGAATTTGGGAGGGGGGATTTCATAGAGATGTAGAAGTTTAGACATAACAACATTCTTCTTATAAAGTCAAGGACACATTACCCTGCACCTAGAAAAGAGTGGTTGGAGGTCTGTCTCTGGTTGGGACGATGGATGATTGGACCATGTGATGGACTGGTGGGTGCAGGGGATGAGTTTTGATTTTTAATTATGCAAAGAAAACCCAGAACTCTGAGATTTGGGTTCTCCCAGATGTGCCAGTAAGACAACTCTAATAAAATTGAACTTTGAGGAAAAAACCTATCTCGGTGATTATTGGGTTGGAGTTTGTTAAATGAAACGTTGACATTCATTCTATATCTTATCATAATTGTTCTGAAATAATGGATTATTTATATTAGTCATAGTAATGCTGAAGTTTTTCTCTTTTTTTCTCAGTCTTAAAACCATTTTTCCATTGCTTCTTTTTACATTTCCAAGGAAAAATCAATGATTTTGTATTTAATGATTGTTTATAAAAAGTAGAATTAAGAGTATGGAAGCTAATTTGTGGCTAAATTACATTAAAAGTAATTTGCTTTTTTGTTGTGCCTAGGTATAATTAACTCTTTAAATTAATCCTTAATTTTAGGCCACAGGTCCTTAGTGATTCCTACATATTGACATGTGATATATTGTATGAGACATGCGCTTAACAATAGATTTTTAAATCATAGGTTCATTCTACATTCATGCAGAGAACATCAAATAGAATATCTTTACTCAGAAGACAAGTATTCTCTTTGTTTTTATTTAGTTAGTGACATCATATCTATCACAGGATCACAGGAATTCAGCAGCCGCTTGTTTAGCCACCTGTGTATGTAAACAACATTCACAGGCAAAATACATTGTTTTCTCACAGAAAGTTTTCCACAGTACATAATTTTAAACTATGTGTTATATTTTTAACACACTAGTCAATACATTTTTCTTTCACTCTTTGCGGGGCAAGAAAGAAAGATTTTGGGATTCTATTATGATGTTGAACTTGGGCTGTCTAATTTAGAATGTCTCTTCTGATCAGTTTCATCTCTCAATTTAATAGTTCTGCCCTATTTAAAACACAGTATGGTAGAGATAATTTTCTTCTATTATTTTCCATTTCTTCCTCTCACCATAATTATTTAATTCTTTGCATTTTGGTCCACATAGTTGTTGAGGTATTTAGCAGTTATTGTTTATACAATAAATTGCTCTCACCTTTGGCCAAGATTCTGTGTGAACTCTTTCTCTTTTCATTCTTTTTCCTGCTTGCCCCTTAATGTACAAGATATATATTCACAAGCTCTGTGTGTATATCTAGACAGATAAATAAATAAACATATCCTTATCTTCATATCCATTGTATTGCTGACTAATATAAGCATGTCTAAATTCAAGAACTTTGGCAAGTGACAACCCTTGTCTGACTTCAATTCCAGAAAAGTTAAAAACTATCAGATCTGATTGTCACTTGATGGGGATGAACAGAAGTTATAGAACTATAGGCTAGATTGATAGGGTTAAAATCATCCTGGAAGAAAGAAAGAAACTGCTTCCATACTGCTACCAACAGTCTATCAGGAGTTTAGCATGAGTGAAGACTTTATATGGACACAGAGTTCTGAACATAGATAACACTTTGCTATTCAAGCACAGGGTGGATTCTGCAAAAATTATGGCTTTGTCCGCATGACCCATAGATAAGCAAAAAGGTAATTTCTTTTTGAGACTCAATAGGAAGATAACTTTGTGACACAGGAAGAGAACATTACTTGACATTAATTTCTCTATTACATGCTTTCCTCAAAGCCCAGAGACCAATTCTTCGATTTTCTAAAGATAAAAAAAGCATAGAACAAGCCCTTTATTGAAGCTTGGAATGGGATTACCTTGGTGAAAGAGAAAGAATTTTTGAAACACTCCAAGTGTTTCCTTGGTTTATTAATCAGACTGCACTTAAAAGGATGGGATAAAAAAATTCCCTTCTTTTCTCTGAAGAGCAAGAACGTCAGAGGTACTTCAGATTCTATAATAGACTTTTCATAATCCTTATCATTGAGCCATACATCTTGAAAAGAATATCCTAATTCCACAATGTGTCTCTTGGTTCTTTTGCTATTATTGCCATGCCTTTCTTTAAAAAAATATTGTTTTGCCTCTGCATGAAGAGGAATAATACTTTTCTCTGCATCAGAAGTAATAGCACATGAATTCTGATGTCCTTCATGTGATAGCACGCAAATGCTGATACACAGAGAGGACTGAGATATTTATCACATCCTACTGTAATTGCAAAACGTGATACAGGTCATGTTATTAAGTGCTTAAGTGACGTACTAAATTTACACCAATGTGGTTTCTACCATACAAAGGTTCAGATGAAAAACATACTTCAAAAGCAAAAGGACAGCTATTTTATTAAAGCCAACTGCCTACTCTCTGCTATCCTTTAGCCAATTCACAATAAAACTGGAGTTCAAAAATCAGAATACCGTATTTGCCGGCGTATAAGACGACTTTTTTGCCCCGAAAAACATGCCTCCAAGTGGGGGGTCGCCTTATACGCCGGCATATCCACTGCCGCTTTGGAGGCTTGTTGGACGCAGCGAAGGCGCCTCTGGCTTCCTGGATCCCCTGCGCCGCTTCCGCTTCATCCCGCCGCCCGCTCCGCCCGAGGCTGCAGCCTTACTGCTCTTCCCACGGCCCCTGGCACTCTGCCCTGCCGCTGCAGCCCCGGGGATTTCTGGAGGGCGTTTCCAGTGGTGGTGGGGGGTCGTCTTATACGCCGGGTCGTCTTATACGCCGGCAAATACGGTAACTTTCTTTTATCTAGTAACAATCCTCCTGTTGAAGAAAGTAGTCCCATCAATAGGCAATAGGGCAGGGGTGTCAAATTCGATTTCATTGAGGGCCACATCAAGGTTGTGTTTGACTTTGTGGGGGGGTGCGGTGGGTTTGACCAGGGTGGGCGTGGCCAGCTTGACATCACTTGTGTCGGCTGTGCCTGTGGTGGCCTGAGCACTTTGCCAGCAAAAACGGGCTCTCGAGCTCCGTTTTCAACTGCCACAGCCTCCTGCAAGACCCTGCCAGTGAAGATGGAGCTTGGGAGGGCTGCACATGGCCCTCCCAAGCTCCGTTTTCACTGGCAGAGGGTTGCAGGAGACTGTGGCAGCCAAAAATGGAATTTGGGAGGCCATTCTTACTAGCAGAAGCACCGCGGGCTGATCCTTTGCTGTCTAGCCCGTAGGCTAGACCCAAGTACCCCGAGGGCCTGCTCCGGCTCCCAGGCCTTGAGTTTGACCTCCCTGCAATAGGGTGAGAAATGGCAAGAAATTGTTGGATGACAGAACTCTGCTTTCTCTAGACTAGTCTACTACATTCAAATAGGACTGTGTCACACAGAGTAATGAAATAAGATCCAAAAATTAATTCTTCTTAGCTTCTTTATGAGGAGACCATCAAGTAGCAAAATATCTTTGCATTATGATTAAAAGCAGTACAGTTAACTACTGTAACCCCAAGGTTCCCATGTATTGTACAGATGTTTTTCAGACTTTGATTCTTTTAGAGCATGAGTATTTGGCCAGCTTGGGATATAAGCACAGACTCATAACAAAATATTATTGAAAGCAACATTAAGTAAGCAATCTCCCATGATTTTCAAAATCCCTTTTGTGATTACTAGCAGCAATAACATTTATATTTATATATCACTAATTTCTTACAAACCTAAAGGAAAAGTAGTTTTTTAATTTATGCAGATTTACAACATTACGTATGTAAGGATATCAATTTAATAAGAGGACTGTAAACTCTCTTAGAAGCATCAAGGCCCCAAACAAATCAACGTGATTCCAATCAGATAAGCTATTTTTGTAGACAACACTACGGAGCTGGTTAATTAATGCTTTGACAACATCAGGTGTCACTAACAGGTCATTCTCTCCATACCATATACTTATTGGTACTGTAATGCATTCTACATTGTAAGATGGCGGCTCATCCTAAAAAGACAAAAATAAACCAACTGAGGAAGTTTTTCCCCACACGAAATGGCATACTAAATACAAACTGCCTATTGAAAAATTAGAATGAATTTTTAAAGGAGGTAAAAGATGAGGTGAATATTTTAATATTTGATCATGGTAATTTAGTTAGAACAAATATTTTCAGTGATAGAAATCCTTGCACAGCGAGTGAGGTGTCCTGATAAAATCGGTATGAAACAATAGTCATTTTAGTGATCTTCCAGAGGGCCTTAAAGACCTGCCCTTCTTCCAAACATTGGGCTAAGATGATTAGTGTCCCTTGTTGGATGTATGATATGCTTGGTATTATTGACTGGAAACACCATTCTGTTTATTGGCTTGTGTTCCATTCTGACTTCATTTTTGTTATTTTGTTATTATGCTGTGTGAGCTGCTAGAATCGATTGGAGTTGGGTGGCAACCAAATCAGATGAATAAAATTCATATATAAATAAATGTTAAGGGGTATCATATAAATGTGTTATAGAAGAGCAAGACTTTCACTTGCGCAGATAACACACTTGCCTGAAGTTCATTAGGTTGAAAGCAGCTTGAGACGTTTTTAAGCAAAAAAGGGAAACAAATTTATCATTTGGTTGTGAATGCTTGGCTCCCCAATGATTGTTGGGTTTTAATAGTTATGCATTGAACCCTGTATATTATATTGTACATGAGTTTCCCTCATTTTTTTCCCTTGGTAATATGCACAAAAGCAGTTGCAGCTAGTCAAGAACAATACAGTCATTTATGGGCACCTTGTGTACTTGCTGAAGAGAAGTGAACTTTAAGTAGTGCATAAATCTTACCTGATTGTATCTCTCCTTATTTCCATCCCCATAATCAAAAGCTCTAAATTGTCCTGTTTTGTAGATCTAGATTTTAGAGAGGGGAGGGGAGGGAAGAAGGGTTAGAGGGAGAGGGAGAGAGAGAGAGAAAAAGAGAGGGAGATGATAGATAGATAGATAGATAGATAGATAGATAGATAGATAGATAGATAGATAGATAGATAGATAGATAGATAGATAGATAGATAGATAGATAGAAAGAAAAGGAAGGAGGGAAGGAAGGAAGGAGGGAAGGAGGGAAAGAGGGAGAAGTGATTTCTAAATTATTCCAAATTCTGGTATTTTATTATACTAAAGACTGAAAGTATAGCTTTAAACACTGAGCAAAGACTTTAGGCAGACCCAAGATCAGTAGAACTTTCTGTTACAAGTGACACCAATAATGAATGGTAATGGTCGTAATGCAATGCACAACAATAATCCCAGCCCATCAAGGAATCAAGGCATATTGTGCACTGTACCATCTTCTCTCTATCATTGTAAAACTATGGTGGTATGTAGTCTGGACTCCCAGTTGGGAGAGCTCCTTTCCAGAGGTGAAGAGACAGCAAATCTTGGAAAGTTTGGTCAGCAGTAAGAGGATTAAAATGGCTTTTCTCTAGCTGTTTCCAGAGTATATATGTAGTTATGCAAATAGTTGCTTTAGTCTGGCAAGATTCTGCCTGTAGGTCAGGGCTGTCGAACTCCCAGCCCATGGATCAGATGCATCACATGCTAGCCACACCCACACCTGGTTTAGTGAAGGGGGGAAAAGTCCCGATTCATCACGTGATGCAGTGGTGACAGTTTGACACCCCTGCTGTAGGTGAAGAACAATAAAGGAAACTACTCTTCAGTAACTCCATGTGTCATTCAGTAACTCCATGGGTCATTCTTGGTTCTTGGGACCTGAAGAACACTCAGTATACACCCTAGGTACCTCCTGGCACCTCACAAAACAAACTGGTTTCTCCTTCCCTCAATTCAGGCCTGTACTGTTCCTGTAAAGTTTAATAGCAATAACTCTTAGACTTTTATGCTGCTTCCCAGTGCTTTATAGCCCTCTCTAAATGTTTACAGAGTCATATTGTCCCCCAATGATGTGGGTCCTCATTTTACCATCCTCAGAAGGATGGAAGGCTGAGTCAACCTTGAGCCTGGTGAGATTCGAAGTGCCAAATTGAAGGCAGTCGGTAGTCAGCAGAAGTAGCCCGCAGTACAGTATTCTAACCACTGTGCCATTGCGGCTCCTTTTTATAATCATATGAAATCCTGAAAAACAATATTGGATTTTCAGATACTTTACCTGTCCCCAGTGAAGTATATTTTGAACGGATGTTGAATCTGGAAAGTATGACATGTAAACATCCATGCGGCTCTGCAACAGATATTTTGATCATTGAAGTAACTTTCCAATTTTCTTAATAGCACTTAGCAATAGCGCTTAGACTTATAGACCACTTCACAGTGCTTTACAGCCCTCTCTAATTGCTTTACAGAGTAAGCCTATTGCCCCCAACAATCTGGGTCCTCATTTTACTGACCTCAGAAGAATGGAAGGCTAAGGCAACCTTGAGCCTCTCAGAATCGAACTCCTGCAGTGAGCAATGAGTTAATTCTACAGTATTGCATTCTAACCACTGCGCCTACCATGGGATAGTTTTGCTAATAATCCTCCTGAGCTGCAGCTTCCTTTATTTAGTCTGGTTTAGTTCAGATCAGTTTATTTTATGGCAAAGCCTCCTTCCTTCCTCCTATATGAATTGTGCAGGGAGCAAACTAGAAGGAGCCATATATTCATTATAAATATGCACAATTGCTAAAGCTGTGATGAAGTTTATGCTGCCTGTTAATTAAGCAGTTCCCATTATTTAAGACATGGAAGTTCATGGAAACAGTTTTTTAATCTCTGTGAGGTGTTCAGAAGAAATTTCAGACAGCTAAAATACATTTTTCTTGATACATACCAAATTTAGATTCTTCTCATTATAACCTCCAATAAATGAAATAATTCGGGAGCAGAGTTTGTTGTAAATTATGGAGCTGCATGTGTGGATGACAATTTCTCTCAAAATCTCATTTCTCAGGAAGAAATCCCTTCTGCCCACTAAACCCTGTAAATATATTAATATTATATGTAATTACATAAATATGGATCAATGGATCTATCAGTGTTCTAGCGTTTGGCTTCTCCTAGGATGGGAGCATGATGATTTTGTTTCAAAGCAAATAGCTTGGAATAGCTGGGTGTGAGAATGCCTGGTTTCACTCTAACCATGCAAATAACTGTAATTACTTATTTAGAAATAAAGTGAATGCACCTTAATCGCTCAGGATTTCACCTGGAGAACTTGAAATGCATCTTCCAAAAGTGCATTTTCCTTTCATTTTCCTGAAAGGGAGCTGTTTCAGATGGACATATGTTCAACACAGTCAGCCCCAGACTGAAGTGGCTGTCGACATTCTGTGCAGTGATACCTGGGAAGGACCATGGGAGATGAGGGAAGAGCCACATCCAGGGGAGCAGATAAGAGGTCTCACAAAAGGAATGTGGGCATGGCAAGCATCTCGGAAGTTAAATTTATCTATTTTTTTGTAAAGATGATGGGAGAGAAATGTACTTTCAAACTTGTAAGATTCTGTTAATTTAACCTTAAAATAAAGTAGAGTTAGTCCATCTGGTTGCATTTCCTGTCTGGACAATCTTATAAGGCTGACCTGCTGCTGCCAAAGGCTTTTCTGGGCCACTTAAGGACTGCCCATTCTTCATAACAGCTATTCACTGCTCATTGGCCTTGTTTTTCTCATCCACAGGACAAGTGAGAGGACTTATTCACAGTTTGAGAGACAAGAGCTGCCAGCTTCCTCTTCCAGGAAGGCTGATGTTGTAATGATCTTATTAGCAGAATAATTCTGCCAACCTGATCTACCACATAATACCAGATAATTCAGAGGAGGAGGAAGAACACCATCTAGGCCAAATAAACAAATCAGATTTCCAGCCTATTTGAGTAAGAGCTACTTGCAACATGGATAACAAAAAGCTATCCACTTTCAATATGAGCATAGGCTGCCAAAAGTTATTTGCATCTATGGTTTGTTTGTGGGTTATTATTGTGTTGGTTTTTGTCAGTTTCTCATTTCTATACATCTGCTAAATTTGGTCCCTCAGCCTTGAGACTTTAGGTGCATCTTGAAAGAGAAGCATTTTAAGCCTCTGGCATTTTTGCAGGTAAGGTTCCCTCACATAAAGCATTTTATAGCTCTTTCTCCAATATATTTTTTTTTATGGTGAATTTGCTATAGTGCAAAATCTGGAGCTGTGGTCATTCTGAATGACAAGTAAATTTTCTTTCTTCTATTAGTCAGAAAATGCAAAATTAGAGAAAAGTGTATTCAGGTGTAAACTTAAAAAATATGTCGCCATTCTAATGTTAGTAGCTAACTCTTGATGTTTGTAACTCTTAATACTGGCTCATCTATGTCAATATTGTATTTCAAGAAAGTTCAGATCAGCAGAAGCACAGCAGAGTGAATTAAAATGCATCTTCACATTTTAGTTTTTGGCTAGTAAGCTTACTATATCTAGAAGAAAGATTGGATCATAAATGGTCCCATATCATAGGAACCATTTTATGTAGCAGGGATTCCTCATGCAACAGATATTAAAGCAAAAATCAAAACGTTACGTGCCCAAAGTTGAATCTATGTGTTATAGGGGAACAAAATTAAATAATTGAACTCCTCATCTTTGCTACTACCATCACATTATATGTCAAATACCTTTAATACAGCATCTGGCAGGATTAGTAATTTGATTATTGGAGTTTGAGAATTCTTTACTATGGTTGCTGGAGACAAGGCATGGAACATTTTTATCTTTTCAGCCACATATGGCACAGATGAAAGTGCAATCAAACCTGAGAATACAGGCCCAAAATATTAGCCTAAAAAAACCATATTTTTCTAAAGTCCAAATTTTTGGTGAAACTCTAAGCACAATCAATAGAAGTAAAAGAACCAGGACAGATTTATTTGGGGAGCGGGGAATAGATTCTTATCCAAACTAATATTCATATGCAGGATTTTCAAATTAAAAATACTTAAGTGTTGTGGTTCGTCAACTACCAGTGGAGATGGCAGTTGAGTCAGATGAGTCAGAGGAGATGGAGGGAGTGACTGGGTTACCATCGGGGCCGGCGGAAGGCTTTGAGGAGCAGGAGGTCTCAGAGCCAGACGCAGAGCAGGGCCCATCTATCGACTCATGCTCAGGTGGAGAGACAGCTGGCTTCAGGGCTGAGCTGAGCTGAGTGATCTCATGAGATTTGGGCCACTTTGAAATGATTTGGTTATAGAGTTCTGCTAATGCTACTTGAGGAAGTTGTAGCTCACCTGGGCAATATATTGCTATCCACTGAACTATTCTGCAATAACCAACTTCTTTATTTCACTAAACTTTATTTAGTTTTTAGTAGCATGATATTACTTAATTTCTGAAAGTTGCATTGAAAGAACATTAAGCATTTTTAAGAGACTTCCTGAAGACTAATAAGCAGATTATTTAAAAATCCAAATCAGAAGTCTTGGTTAAGCCTTTATCCTGTTTTAAAGAAATTAACTTTTTCTACCCTGGTTTTTCTGTGGCAATATATCTAAAAGCATGTGTGAAATAAACATATATTAATGTCATTCTAATTTTATAAAATCTCTATCTCTGCCATCTCTGTCTTTTGCCGTATGGAAGCCATGGATACATACTATACAGCTACGTGTAGTTTGTGTAGTAGTGGTTTCTATAATATACCTTGAGTGGCACCTTGAGAGTAGCCCACTAAATGTATCTTGGAATTTCTCGTTTTTTTCACAATAAAAGAAATCATGGCTGGGAGGTCATATCTGGCCATTTCATCAAAACTGTAAAATATAATAGACAGTTTATATTAAATAAGTAAATTGACATTGTTTTTATGAGCTCTCTAATTCAATCAATATAATTTCAACATAATATAGGTCGATTGAACCATCCTTTTCAAAGATGGATGGCAATAAGTACTGAGATCCATGGTAGAAATAAACATACTCTGCATCAAATGTGTCTGGAGTATCCTAAAAAGATGAGAGGATGGTCATGACCATGACTGAAGTCCTGTGTTATTATTATTTTTTACAGGTATCATGTATGTGATGCATATAACATAAGAGGGATGGGAACTTGAATGGTGCTGTTGCAACTGTCAATTTTTAAAATGTTTTTAGAAATTCTCAGTCATTCAGATCATGGTGGTCCCAAAGGTGCTTTTTTTAGGAGGCAACTGGATTTACTTGTTTTTCTTTGAAGACGTTTTGCTTCTTATCCAAGAAGCTTCGTAGACATTTAGCCATGTACTTTGAGATGAAACACCCTTCGCATGGTGCAGGAGTATGAACGGATTTCCAGAAAAATTGCAGACTATAGTAATCATTTGTGCTTCAATTTGAGATGCAGGCAACCCAGACTCATCCCCAAAAGCCTGTGCCTGTCTTCACCAGTGAAGGGTCACAGGGCAGAAAACATCCTAAAGCCAAGAAGGCTCCACATCCATTTGCACTGTGATCCTGATGACACAGATAAACTCCAAGTGGCCTTAATTGTAGTAACAAAAAAGATCCTGTAGATGGCGCATGCTGTGTCTGATACAGAGGCCTCTTTGCATGATCTCACTCCCTGTCCTGGGTTGGAAAGTCCCAGACTTGTACGTGATATCACCTTACTAACATCACCATGACAAGGATGGTTGGGGAATCCCCCCCCAACTGTATCTATGTTCCTTTGTAACAGAAGGCTCACCATTGCCGTGACAGAGACCAAAAAACCCAGGCCTTAAGACTTTAAAAGAATAAATGACCGTACTACAAGAAATAAACCTTCCATTCCCCCCCCTCCACGACAAGAAACTCCATAGGAAAAAGCAAAACCTCAAAAACGCCCCTCCTGAAAACCAAAACTTTAATTCAAAAAAAACAAAAAAAAAAAAAAAAAAAAAAAAAAAAAAAGCCAATGTACAACCTTTGTACATAAAAATACACCCAATACCTTAAAATAAGGATTGAAACTCCATATCATAACATTTGTCAATGGATGAATCAATGGATGGATTTTTCTTTACAAATAAGAATCTGAACAGCCTATTTCATTGTTACTTGTTATTACTAACCACTAGTTTTATAATGTTATTGACATGATGAAGGAGAACATAATCAGTTGATTAATACCAAAGAATTAAGGGCAAACTTTCACACTACTCTGTTTTCAAAAAAATTCTCTTCCATTCTTGCTGTTGAATGTTTAAACCTTTACTGTATTTTACAGTAAAAAGCCAAACATTTCTCTTTTGTAACACAGGCTTAAAATTTAATAACATGTATTTTGAACAAAGAAATAGGAAATGCAGCTAAATCGTATGGATTTGCGAATACAGTTGTGCAATCTGGTAAAAAGCTGCTCCACATTAAGTCTAAGAAATGCAATTAAAAGCAAAAAAACAACAACACCCACCACATATCCTGAGGCTGTCTATCCATTCTGTTTTAAATCACCTGTAAGCATGATACTGGTCTTGCTTGATTGTAAGGTGTTGATGTTTTCGAGACCAGGAGGTGCCTCTGTTGTTCCCTATCCAGACATCATAACCTGCATCTGCTAGCATGAATCCAAGACTTTGATTGGGCATGTTTGCAACCCATACCCTTCCTTCTACACATAAGCCATGCTGCAAAAGTACAGCTGGTTTTCCTGCTGTAAAAAGACATCACAAAGATCATTATTGTTCACATCAGTTCCTGAAATTTTGTGGGCTACCCAAGTTTGTTTATCTTGTGCACATGGAGCAACTCTAGATTCAGTACTAGCGTAGATCCTTAGTTCTTTATCCCTGTCCCCAAATTAATATTAGAATCTAGGCTGCTACTCAAAACCAGAGCAAAATATTCATTCATATTCAAAATATTCATATTCGTAATTTCCTAAAAGTAAAAATTCTTTATGTGATTTTAAGTCTTCCCTGGTCAATGGTAGCAAGTATCTATAAAAGGAATGCTGCTTATCATTAAGGGGTCTGGGAAGAGTTCATCAATTGGTCATCATATTATCGATTCACTCTGCTAAATCCATTATTTATCATTCCTTTATCTAATAATAAAAAATAACACTTCTCCATCATGACATGGAATTTATTTTTCCATTGAGGATCATATTTCCAAAATCTAATCTGTTGGGAGTCACATGTTAGGATAAAGGATATTAAAGGCAATTTATGATGGAGCTAGAATCCAAAGTAGACAGAGGTAGTTTCTTTTGCCTCTTTCTCCCGTTACTTTGCTTTTTTGCCTTCTTCTCTGTTGCTTGTCCTCCCCCAATTGAACTGATCACTTTAAAAAGGCTTTCTAGATGTCAGTGAGATCCATAAAAATGAATAAAGGTGTCCATATGTAGTTTCAATTGAATTTTAGTTTTTAAAATAGTTTTTAAAATGGTCACTTAGTGACCATTAAAATTTACAATGGCACTGAAAAAAGTGACATGACCATTTTTCACACGTATGACTGTGGCAGTATCCCCATGGTCACACACACACGCACACACACACACATATACATACATACATACATACATACATACATACATATACACCCCCCCACACACATCATTAATGCCTAATGTTGGGGAAAATATGCATCCTAAATAACTAGAAATAAGTATGGAGCCTCTGTGGCGCAGTGGTTAGAAGAGTGAAGTACTGCAAGCTACTTCTGCAGCCAGCTGCCTATAATTTGGCAGTTCAAATCCCACCAGACTCAAGGTTGACTCATCCTTCCATCCTTCTGAGGTGGGTAAAAAGTGGACCCAGGTTGTTGAGGGCAATATAATGTAAACCACTTAGAGAGGGCTGTAAAGCACTATAAAGCACTATAGAAGTCTAAGTGCTATTGCTATTGCTATCCTAAATGCCTAAGAATAAATTTATGTACCTACCTCTGTACCCTTCTAAGTTCTACCTTCCTCCATCTTCAAAAATCTTCAAAAAGTTAAGAACTGGGAATTATGCTTCCGTTCCTGCTCTTAGAAAGGTGATGGCTAGAAGCCCTCCATGCTGGCTTTCAACCCATGATTTCTGTGATCAGTTGAAAAGTATATTTGAAAGTTGTGTCAACTGGAAGACAATCTGTCACATAATGTTGGCTACTCCAATGGGATAAGATAGACATATCTGAATTATTATTATTATTTGCAAAATGTTCTAAACAAACTTTTCATAAATATCTCCCACAATTTTTAAAAATGTATAGTCTTATTTATTTTTACTTACATTGGCTCCAATGTTGTTTTCTGCCACGTGGAATTCTGTTAAGAGTGAGAATGTAACCATCAGAAGTTGCTACTTCATATTCTTCAGCTTGGTATCCTTTATGGTGAATGATTTCACTCTGGTGAAGGAAATTTCAGTATAAATGCATCATGTTTTTACATTACCTATCAACTGGTGCATTATTAATCTGTAGCACAACCAAAAGGAAGTCTGGAAATAGCCAAAGGATTATGTTTTTTTTTTTAATGTAGAATATCAAATGTGAAAAGGATTGGAAGAATTAATGTGTATGTATTACTTTAAAAATGAGAACATGTATGCATTATCAATAAAACCTACCAAGCCCTTTTTAACCTAGAAGAGCATTAGTGATCCATAATGGAAAGAATTTACAGATTTACAGATATTTTATAGATTGAGTTGAAGGCACCTTGTAGGTCATCTAGTCCAACCCCCCACCCAAGCAGGAGACCCTACACCATTTCTGACAGATGGCAGTCCAATCTCTTCTTGAAAGTCTCAAGTGATGAAGCTCCCACCACTTCCAAAGACAAACCATTCCGTTGGTTGCTTGTTCTCACTGTCAGAAAAGTTCTCCTTATTTCCAGGTTGAATCTCTCCTTGATCAGTTTCCATCCCTTATTCCTTGTCTGGCCTTCGGGTGCCTTGGAAAATAGCTTGACCCCTTCCTCTCTGGGGCAGCCCCTCAAATATTGGAAGACTGGTATCATGTCTCCCCTAGTCCTTCTCTTCACTAGACTAGCTATGCCCAGTTCCTATACCATTCTTCATATGTTTTAGTCTCCAGTCCCCTAATCATAATTAATCAATCATTAAAGTTCCTGGAAAGACTTTCTTTTATTTATTTATTTGTAAATAATTCTTTTAATTTACTTGTATTATTTTCTAGTCATTTTCAGCTTTTATTTAGCTCTTTTGAGGAAGGGAAGAAATAGAAGCAATAGGATAGTTCAGGAATATTATTTATTGTTATAGGCTATGAGAACATTATCTTGAAAGACCATCTGTTTCTCTCTATTACATCTTAAACTAAACCAAGGCAGGGTTATTTTTTTTAATGTTTTTTGCTTTTCTGGGACTGAATAAATATGGAACTTGAAATACCCTGTTTTAAACATTTATTCTAAGGATCCATTTATCCTTACTGCCCTTTTTAATGTTCTATATTATATTATACCACATCACTCACCAACACAATTACAACTTACAATGTTCATGTATGCTTCAGGATTTCTGGCTTGGGGCACTATTCTCATGGAAGATAAAATGCCTTGAATTGCAAAAACCATTAAAAATAAGAACCCCATCTTCTTGTACCTATATTTAAAAAAAAGGTGTTTAGAAGATTGAGAAATGTTTGACGCCAATAAATCATGCATGAAATTGCTAGAATGTCAACACACAAAAGTTGTAACAATTGGGAATTATTAAGTAATCATTGTGTAACTAACAATTAGAATTAAGGGCTTAGCTGCTCTGGGGATGTCCCTGTTAAAAAGACCAATTTGAAGTGCACTGACATTTACTAATATTGCAGTCTTATGCTTATTCATATGACTTTAAGTGATGTACCAGAGGATGAAATCTGTAAGAATTCCAGTACTAGATTGCTGGGAGTGGGGTGGCATATAAATTTAATATATGAATATTATTATCTTCAAATACCTGTGTTTCAACTGTAAGCAGGGAGTCATACATTTGATTAAAGAACCTTAATGGTTTGTGGTATGTAAGAAAACTCTGGGAGACAAGAAAAAATGTTACACCCTAGACCAGCGGTCACTGGTGGTCTGTGAGAAAATTTTGATAGTCCTCAAAAAAATTATTTGCATTTTTTATATTGCACTAAATCAGGGGTCCTCAAACTACGCCCCCTAAATCAGGGGTCCTCAAACTACGCCGCCTGAGACGGATATGTGCAATGAACATTTGTGTTGCTGCAGAGTCTCCCCCTTCGGGATCTTTTTCTGTGGGTCGGAGAGGGGCAGAAATTCTGACTTGGAGTGTGCTTCAGCCTCCTGGTATGGGGCTTTGGGCAAAGATTGGAGGGAAATGCTGCTGGTAGAGAAGAGCCAGAGGGCCTTGTTCCAGTGGTACGGCATAATGGCCTGGAATTGGCTGACCATCTCAGCCCACTGAGCCTCCAGCGCTGGTACCCGACCTTGCACTCCCACAGGTCTTCCCTCTGCTTGGAAAGCCTATGATCATAGTCCTCAGTGAGGTGCTTCTGCTGAGCCTCCTTCTCGGACAGATCCATTTTGAACTCTTTCTCTTGGTGGCTGCGTAGCTCCAACAACTGCTTCCTGTTGGGGCCTTAAAAAGTCTGGGCAGAGAGGTGAGGAGTGGCTGGGAAGGGGAGGGCGAGTAGAGGCCAATGAGGCATCCTTCAACGTGAGTGACATCGAGTTGGCCATGCCCATCCAGTCACATGCCCACCTAGCCACACCCACCCAGCTGGTCATTAGGCAGATTGTATTAGTGGTCCGCAGGATTTAAAATGATGAATTTAGTGGTCCCTGAGGCCGAATATGTTGGTGACCCCTGGCCTAGACAATGATCTGATTACAAAATTTAAATCTGAAGAAGAGATGAGCAAAGCATTTAAAGATGATATCATCCCTAGTTTTCCCAGAAGGAAAAGTGTGGGATGGGAGGAGAACTTTCAGATGTGTAAGGTTGTTAGCATTGTGAGGTAATCCAAACAAGAAGCACAGTCAGAGGTACTAACTCTATCTTTATTCTAGGGTTACAGTAACAGAATCTTGCAAGTCTGAAAGCACCTCTCCTGTCCCTCACTTTTACTATCTTGAAAATCTTGGGAGGGTCCCTTCTAAGATGCTTTCTTCACTCAACCTTTGGACTCAGAGTTGTTGTCTAGGCTGTGGTTCTTCCTCCTGCCTCTCACGGGTCATTCCCACATACTTTTACAAGCACTGAGACTGGAGGAGAATTTACTCCATATCAGCCCCTCCTGAAAAACATTCAAATTATCTGCATAAACAGCAGTGGGATCCCACCTGTTCCACTACCAGTTTGGTGATAGCACACCTGCTCACAGACACACCTAATGCATGTGCACCTAACACGTGTGTGCAGCTTTCCACACACCAGCTGAGGCCTGCAGTGCCAATCAGCCGAGGGGTTAAAGAACAGAAAAGTGCAGGGGCGGATGGCAGGGCCAATCCTGCGCTTTTCTCTTCTTTCTCCTCTTAGCCGATCACTGGAGGCTTTCCCCCCCCTCCTCTCAGCTGATCATTGTGGGCTTTTTTTTACTACTGGTTGGGCTGAACCAGTAGGGATTTTTGCTACCGGTTTGGTTGAACCGGGCTGAACCGGTAGCATACCACCACTGTTCATGAGAGAAGTCTATAGTTGGATAAAGTGAGGAACAAGGGTAGAACCCCTTAATTCAAACTGCTTATGAAGTAAAATACAATCTCAGAACCATTCTATATAATACTACTATTTGACACCAAATACGTTGCAATCCAAAAAGCTGAAACATTTGTTACAGGTTCCGTTGCTTTACAATGGAATATTGAAACAGCTGTGGTTTGCCTTGAGCCAAATATTTCTTCACTGCTCTTTTTACAGAGAATTTCAGATTATTTTTATCTATCTTGTCTTAAGAAATCCTCTGAAATCCTCTGACAGAAAGCTTGGCTACTCTTTGGACACCAGTTTCTTTTTAGTTTTATGTTTTAATTTTTTACTTGTTTTACTTTCACTTCACTGACTGTCTTATAGGTACAATAAACTTTTGATTTAATTTGGCATTTAGAAATGTAAATTCTGCAAGAAATTCTGCACTGCAATGTATTTAGGGGAAGGATGGATTTTTTTTAAAAAAAATCATATTAGGGCTGGTGTAGGAGCAATAACTTTAAGCAAATATATGCAACAATAAAATAAACTGATGTTTACTACTGATTCAGTGAATATTCTTTAGCTAAAACACTTTGCTAGGATTTTTGTTAAGCAAAATAAACTTGAGAATGTTCTCAGTGATGTTAGCATAAATCTGGCATACATCCATTTAATAGACTATTTTAGGAGCATCACAGTTTCTTGAATTAAATTAATTAAAAAAACATGTTCACTCCTCATAAATGAATTTCTGATGTCTGTATAGAAGAATTTAGATAAACAATGGGTGGATATTTGTCAGAGGAGGGGGTATGCATGTACATACATACATACATACATACATACATACCTATTCTAAAAATATGAGTTTCAGCTTGTAAAAGAAGAAACAGACATCCTGCAATCTCCAGAACGTAAAATTATATTTATTGTACTTACTAAGCTTTCATCAGCTTTTGCTGACATCGTCAGAGTATTAAGCTACCATTACAGAGATCTTTGCCTTTATATATCCTTAATCAATTTAGCCCTTGCACTCATGATAGGCCCTTCCAACTACCTCCCATCTGTAATTAGCTCTGTTGTTTTTGCTTCCATCATGTTGATCAAAGGAGGAAGTAACAAGAGATTAATGAGTAATGATATATAAAGGCAAAGATCTCTGTAATGGTAGGTTAACACTCTGACAATGTTATCAGAGGCTGGCGAAAGGTTAGTAAGTACATTAAATATAATTTTAAGTTCTGGAGATAGTAGGATGTCTGTTTCTTCTTTTACACACACACACTCACACACACACACACACATGTATGTATGTATATATGTATGCATGTATGCAGGGGTGGGATTCTGCTGGTTCTGTCCACCTCTGTAGAACTGGTTGCTCTGAAGAGCAGCAGACATAGAACCGGTTCTGTGTCTGCTGCTGTTTTGGCCCACTCGCCCATCCGGACTCTTACCTGTCCTTTATTTCCTGCTTTTTCAACCTCAGCTGCTTTGCGCGGCACAGCTGAGGTTGGAAAAACCAGGAAAAATGAGGCTTTTCAAACACTCCGCATCTGCATGCAGCACTTTTCAGCTGCTTGGGCAGCTCAGCAGGTCGTAAATTGCACATGCGTGACTCACGCATGTGCACGCAATGCATAGCAACAGAACCAGTAGTTATACCGGTTGGATCCCATGTATGTATGTATGTATGTATGTATGTATGTATGTATGTAATACATTATTTAAATGAAAACAAACAATTGCAATGCTGGCATCTATTAAAAAGCCAACAATCTATTATAGCTAAAATTGCTCTCAGATCCTTAAAATGATGCCGAATAGAGAGAACATTATAAATCTTCTGTTCTACAATAATCAACAAGCCAATTTGCTTAAAGAAAAAAAGAAATATTTACCAGAATTTATTTTCTGTCCTGGATGGAAATGCTGAGCCTTGAAAGATTCAAATGTTCAC